>NC_071398.1:46428960-46559617 GCF_022682495.2 Desmodus rotundus
TGTGAGAAGAATGGGTGGGCTGGGTCAGAGCCAAGGTGCATTGGGGCCGAATGGGGGTTGAATCTGTGTGGTGTGATTGGGCGGTGATGTGCAGGAGGCAGGACCCTGAGGTGTAGCCAGGGTATTAGGTGGGGGGCTGGTTCCTGCAGAGCCCACATGCTCCGGGGGGCAGGGCTCCAGGATGGGCAGAGCCCAGAAGCAGCTGTGTAGCAGGGTTAGGGCATACAGGCTGTGGACTTTCCATTGTTTCCAGTGTTTCTGGTGTCTTAAAATACTGCTGAAGCAAACCCCTTGAGAATTTTTCTGTTTGCTTTTCTTGAATTACATCCTTTAGTTAAATTGCTGGGTGTAGGAGTGTTAAAAGAAATGTAAGCTGGTGGTAAGGCCTCTTTGGGGCTGTCTGCGGGGTGGACTGGCGAGGGAGAGGCGGGGGTCCCCGTAGGCTGCGGAGAGTGTTCATTGGAAGAGAACAAGGCCTGAACGTGTTGGGCCTGAGGACAGGCAGGAGGGGACAAGGCAGAGGGAGTCAGGGGGAAGGAGGGACAGGGCCGGGGACTGATAGGGTAGTGAGGGAGAGGGCGGCACCCAGGGCTCTGACTCGGTAACTAGGGGAATGTGGGGTCACCCTGAGGTGGGGACCTGGGGGTGGAATGGGCTTGGGGGCTGTACCTCACAAGCGAAGCAAATCAGGGGACAGAAGGTACCTGATGCTCCACTGACTGGCAGCACCGCTTGCTAACTGCTGCCCTCCCCAACCCTCCCCGCAGCTGGAAGAGGAGCGTGCTCGCTTGGCAGAGCAACTCCGAGCAGAGACAGAGCTGTGTGCTGAGGCCGAGGAGACCCGGGGGCGGCTGGCAGCCCGCAAGCAGGAGCTGGAGCTGGTGGTGTCGGAGCTGGAGGCCCGCGTGGGTGAGGAGGAGGAGTGCAGCCGCCAGCTGCAAAATGACAAGAAGAGGCTGCAGCAACATATACAGGTCTGGTTCCCATGAACCCACAGGCCACCCACCCTCCTCCCTTCTGTCTACCCCGCCTACTCTTGCTTCTGCAAACAATGTCTCTTTTGGCCACGAATTTGCAGAAAACAGCTCAAAGTGGATTAAGCTGAAAGAACACTTTTTTTGGTTCAAGTAATGGGAGACTCCAGGATGTGTAAACTTCAGGCATGGCTGGATCCAGGTGCTGAAGTGATTTCCTCAGTATTCTTCCTCTCTCCATCTCCTGGCTCCATTTGCCTCTGTGCTACTGCATTCACAGGCAGGCTGCCCTCCCGGGGTTGCCCTTCAAAATCCAGTGTATATTTTACATTTAAGACTCATCTCAATTTAGAGGCTGAGTTTCAACTGGCAATACTTCTTCTACATTTATAGTTCACAATTTCTTCAGTTGAAAAAGTTGATTTTCCTACCCAAGTTGTTGCCAATATGCTTTAAAATTTCCCAGGGATTAACTGGATGTCTTATTTTTAAGATTTTATTTATTTATTATTAGAGAGGGAAAGGGAAAGAAACGTCAATTGCCTCTCGCGCGCCCCCTACTGGGGACCTGGCCTGCAACCCTGTTGTGCCCTGACTGGAAATCAAACTGGTGACCCTTGGTTCCCAGGCCCAAGCTCAATCTACTGAGCTACACCACCCAGGGCAGGACAAAGATTTTTTATCTGTCCTCAGTGCCTAGAACAGCACCTGGCACACACTAGGCACTCAATAAATGCTTGTTGAGCTGATGAGTGAAACAGAAAGGCCAGTGAGGGCTTTGTCCTTCCCAGAATTGCCCACAGTGTGGACCTCTCGGAGCCCCAAGTCCCGGGGGTCCGTGGGCCGTCTCTTCCACCCCATCCTTCCCGTCACACCCCAGCCCCCAGGTCCTGGGTCCTCACCCGTCCTCCTCCCCACTCCAGGAGCTGGAGTCCCACCTCGAGGCGGAGGAAGGGGCCCGGCAGAAGCTGCAGCTGGAGAAGGTGACGTCGGAGGCAAAGCTGAAGAAATTCGAGGAAGATCTGCTGCTCTTGGAAGACCAGAACACCAAGCTGAGCAAGGTCAGTGCCTGTGAGCCCTATGGGTGACAGTGGGCGCGTGGGTCCCTCTCTGCATCTGCCCCCGGCTCACCCTGCCACAGGGCGTCACTCTCAGCCTGGGCTGTGTTTCCCATGAACCCTTTCTCTCTCCTTGCCTCCCTCTGTCACACTGTCACTCAAGCAGGCATTGACTGAGCACCTACTGTGTGTCATTACCTGTTGCTGCATCACAAGGTGTGCAAACAACCTCCGTTGCATTATATCCCATCGTTCTGTGGCTCGACCATGCAGGTCCTCCTCTGCCCCTCTCAAGCGGTCGGTCACCTCTCAGGTAGCTGGGTGGCCTGTCTCCCCACAAGAGAGCCTGGATGTCTGACACTGCTGCTCAGGGCTCCAGGCCAGAGAAGCAGAAGCAGCCGGCATCGCTTCCCTTAAATTCAATCAGTCAGATGTTGGCAAACATTTGCTCCAGAAGGCCAGGAGGTAAACACCTGCAGGCCCCTCTGTTTCGGTCACAACCACTGAATCCTGCCGTTGTAGCTGAGAGCAACCACAGACGGTTCGTCATCGAAGGGGCGTGGCTGTGTCCCAATAAAACCTTACTTATAAGAACAGGTGGTGGGCTGGGTGTCGCCTGTAGACTGTGCTCTGCAGACCACAGATTCAAAGGTGGGGAATTAGACTCTGCCCCAGGAGAAGGGCATGGAGAAGGACCTGCCACCGTCTTTAACCCGCCACAGCCAGGGCTGCGCTGGACACAGGGGACGTGGCATCGAACTAACTAGAAAACCATCCATGCCCTTGGGGGAAAGAGGGATGCTACATGAGTCCCCAAAGGAAATAAACATAATCACGCTTTGTGACTTAATGATAAACTGTGTCAGGAAAGAGCAGAAAACTGTGGAGAGGGGTGGCCTGGTCTGTTCCAGGGATGGTCAGGGTGACCTCAGGCTTCCTGGGGGATCCATGCCTGAGCAGAGAGCTTCAGGATGCACAGGAGTTTTCTGGAACATTCTGGAACATGCTATGGCTATTCTATTGCACTCTGTTCCATTTGCTTTTTTTTAAGGGGTTGTGTTGACCCACTGTATGGATTTCTAAAACCGCTCACGGTTTGAAAAGTACTGCTCCGGGCTGGTGCCTGTCAAACTTTTGTGTGCTTGAGAACCATACACACGGGGAGCTTGTGAAAATGCTCGTTCTGATAGGGCAGGCCCGGGGTGGGGCGGAGATCCGGCCTCTCGGACAAGCTCCTGTGGACAAGCTCCTGTTCGAGGGAGGCTGATGCTGCTGGTCCACCATCCGCATGCTAATCGGTGGCGAGGGTCCAGCCCTCGCACTTGATGCTGCCGACGTTGGGCACAGTGTGGTTTAGAAGAGCAAATCATTGGACTCACCCCCAGAGTCCCTCAGGGGAGGGGTGGTCAGTGAATGGTGCTGTGTTTCCAATAAGGAGTCTACACTGCAGTTAGCAGGCATGACCCGGTGGGCTGGGGTGGCAGCATAGACCCTATACTGGAATCGACGAGATGGAGGGGTTGGGGGCAGGAGGGGCCAGGGAGAAAGGAGATGAGCAGGCACCCCAGTGAGAATGACACCCCAGATGGGGCTTGGGCGGGGGCTGCCCCTGATGGTCCCCCCTCCCCCACGGCCCTCAGGAGCGGAAGCTGCTGGAGGAGCGTCTGGCCGAGTTCTCATCCCAGGCTGCCGAGGAGGAGGAGAAGGTCAAGAGCCTCAATAAGCTCCGGCTGAAATACGAGGCCACAATTGCAGACATGGAGGGTGAGCGCCCGCCCACAGTGGGCAGCCGGGGGGGAACTGTACACACTCCCTGGGGACACCTCGGGCCAGCCTCCTGTGCCACACGGGGCCTCAGTGGTCATATCTGCTAAATGGGAGCAGGAAAGAAGGCTTGAGACAGAGTGGGGGTCCTCTGGGCTCTTCTGTTGTTCCTGTCTCTCAGCCATTCTCTTGTCTTCGGTCACTCTCTCTCCGGCTATCCCACTCACTGTATCAGACGCTTGTTTTGTCTCTGACTCTTGCTGTGTGGACTTGGAATCAGAAGCAGAAGGGATCAAGCACAGGAGGTGGCTGAGGGGACAGGGAGGAGAGGGCAGGGCAGAGAGGCAGCGAGCAGGAGCAGCGGCTGTCCTAGGGGGCGAGGAGGAGCGGAGAGTGTCCGAGAGTCTGGCAGGGAAGCTGGAAAGAGGAGGGAGACGCTGAGCTGAGTTTTACACCTGGCAAGTGCTGGGCCTTGGGTCTCCGTGGGAGCTGCCAGGCATAGGGTATGTGGGTGTGGAGCCCTCGAGCATGGCCCCCCGCTCCCGTTTCCAGACCGCCTACGGAAGGAGGAGAAGGGCCGCCAGGAGCTGGAGAAGCTGAAGCGGCGGCTGGATGGGGAGAGCTCAGAGCTGCAGGAGCAGATGGTGGAGCAGCAGCAGCGGGTGGAGGAGCTGCGGGCCCAGCTGGGCCGCAAGGAGGAGGAGCTGCAGGCTGCGGTGGCCAGGTGCGGGGTCCGGGGTAGAGGGTTGGCCCAGTGCAAAGCACTGCATCTGGCCTGCCAGTGTCGGGGTTGGGGGCGCACCCCTGCGAGACCCTCCTGGGCCGTGCACACACCACCCCCTCTTAGTGACCCTTGTGTAAAGTGGCCCTAGCGAGAGTTCCAAGCCCACCTGCTTAAGGGAAAGGTGGAACAAGACCCTGGTGTCCAGTAATTTGCAGGGTTCCAGGTGCAGAATAGGGGCAAGGACATGTGATTTCTTCTGCCTACTCAGCCTCTGGTCGCCGAGCTGCCCGGAGTCAGCGTGACTGGAAAAGTGGTCTGACCGTTTTAGCAATCATAATCATAATGACAGACATTCCCGATTACCAAACACCTACTACATCCCAGATACGGTGCTGGGTTTTTCAAATGCTTTTGATCCACTGTGCCTCATGCAAACAGACGCCCTTGGTCATAGGAAGAATGTGCTGCTTAGAATCACAGGAACACGGTGTGTGTGTGTGTGTGTGTGTGTGTGTGTGTGTGTTCGTGGGTGTTTGAGAACACACACCCTCGAGTCTGACTTCTGGGTTCAAATCCTGGCTCCTCCCCTTTCTGGTCATGTGACTTCACCAAGGGCCATCAACTCTGTGGTCTCAGTTTCCTCCTCTGTAAAATGGGGGTTAGTGTAGGAATTTAATAAGAAGGTGCGCATAATGCCCTGGCTGATGTAGCTCAGTGGATTGAGCACCAGCCTGTGAACCAAAAGGGTGCCGGTTGGATTCCCAGTCAGGGCACATGCCTGGGTTGCAGGCCAGGTCCCCAGTAGGGGGCCTCTGAGAGGCAACCACACATTGATGTTTCTCTCCCTCTTTTTCTCCCTCCCTTCCCCTCTACTTAAAAGTAAATAAATAATTTTTTTTTTTAAAAGAAGAAGGTGCTCAGAAAATTCTTGGCACACCCTGAGCCCTCAGTAAATGCTGGGTGTGTCTGTTACTACTTTTCATTATTTTATTCCTTTGTTCTTGTTATTTTTTATAGATTTTATTTATTTTTAGAGAGGGGAAGGGAGGGAGAGAAACATTGGTCAGTTGCCTCTCCCACAAGCCCTGACCGGGGAAGGAACCCACAACCCAGGCATGTGCCCTCACTGGGAATCGAACCGGCAACCTTTCACTTTGCTGGATGACACCCAACCAACTGAACCACACTGGTCAGGGCAGGACTTTCCTATTCTTGATAAGAAGGACCAAACAGCAACCCTGTGAAGTGGGCTCTTCCTGCCTCTCACAGGCCAGGAGCCTGCTCTTCAGAGAGGTAGTCACTTGCCAGGCAGGTGGCCCAGCAGGGGACACAAACCCCTGTCAGCACTGCGCCTCCACTCCGCCTCTCTGTGCCAGAGGCTGTGTCCGGTAGGTGTTATGAGGCAGCTGTCTGGGGTCGGCTTGGCCAATCACTGACTGTATGCCGGGGCACACACTTGTCCTGCTCTGCACCTCGGTTTCCTCATTTGGCTCCAGCATTAAGTGAGACCAGAGAGTAAAGGGCTGGCATGTGGCAGGAGCTTAGCAACTGTCCCTGGGATTACTGTTTGTGTCATTCCCATTTTGTAGCTCAGAAAACGGAGGCTCTGAGTACTAGAGGCCCGTGCCCAGGGGCAGAGCTGGATTTGAACCCCAGGCCGGTCACCCCAGAAGTCCACATCTCGCCTCTTCGACCCCAGAAGTCATCCCTGCCCTTGTAACTAACTCCATGGTTCTCATCCGCCCCCAGGGTGGAGGAAGAGGGCGGGGCCCGGGCCCAGCTGCTCAAATCCCTGCGGGAGGTGCAAGCAGGACTGGCTGAGGCCCAGGAAGACCTGGAGGCTGAGCGTGTGGCCAGGGCCAAGGCGGAGAAGCAGCGGCGGGACCTGAACGAGGAGCTGGAAGCCCTGCGGGGCGAGCTGGAGGACACGCTGGACTCCACCAATGCTCAGCAGGAGCTCCGGTGAGACGGGCCGCCCAGCGGCAGCCAGCACAGCCTGGGCATGAGCAGGGGCGGTGGAGGAAAGGAGGACTGGGGTGAGACTTCTGCATTGGCAGAAAGGTTTAGTTACTCGACAATTGTTTATGGAGTGCCAGCTCTGGGCCAACCTGGGGACAGAGAGGAGTCAGGCCCAGGCATTGCCTCCAGTAACTTCTAGTCTGGGGGGAGACAGATTGGGGTGAAGAACAGACCCCTTCCAGAAGAAGCATGCTTTAATGGAGTAGTGTAGCATGTAAGAGAAGGCCTCTAAGCCACCTCTGTCGGAGGGGGTTCAGGAAGACTTCCCCGAGAAGGAGCCTTTCGGATGGGGTTTTGAGAGATGAGTAGGAGTTCACCCCTAAAGCCAGGTTCCTCCCACAGCATCAATGTCCAGATCCTTTACAGAATGTAGAGTGAGGTCCCCGTCCTTGGAAAGAAACAATAAACAAAAGCACAACCAGCTGTTGGGGGGCTCCCTCCAAACCCCTGCCTTCCTCTGTTCTGAAATTCTGTTCTCTGTCCCCTTCCCCCATTCGAAGGTCCAAGAGGGAACAGGAGGTGACAGAGTTGAAGAAGGCTCTGGAGGAGGAGACGCGCATTCACGAGGTGTCGGTGCAAGAGCTGAGGCAGCGCCACACCCAGGCGCTGGGAGAGCTGGCGGAACAGCTGGAGCAGGCCCGGAGGGTGGGTTAAGGCAGGAGTCGGGGGCGGTGTTGGGGGCTACAGGAAGGGAGGGAGGGAGGGTGGGATGCTGGGTTGGAGGAGGTGTTCTTGGCAGGTTCTAGGCCAGCCCATCCATCTGGGGTTCTTTCCTCCCGTATTCCTATCCTTGTTTTATCTTCATTGATCATTCACTAAGTCTGTGCCACGCTCCAGAGATCATACTAGGAACCCAGCAGTGAGCAAAACAGCCAACAATCCCCTCCCTGTGGAGCTCACGTTTTGGCAGGAGAGGCAGAGTGTAGACAAAATAAACACAATCGTAATGAGCATGGGGGTAATAAGTGCTATAGGAAAATGATGAACAGGAAAGGGGGATCGGGTGCTGAGTTGGGGGTTGTGACTTTAAATAGAGGCCATGGAGGGGTTGTGTGAGAAGGTGACATCTGAGTGAAAAAACGAAGGGAGCTGAGGGTTGAGCCAACCCAGCATCGGGAAGGAGGTGAAGTCCAGGCAGAGGCAATAGCCAGTGCAAAGGCCCTGCGGTGGGAATGTGGCTGGCTTGGTTGGTGGGGGAAATCATAAGTCGTCGCTTGTTTCTCTCCCCTGCCAGGGCAAAGGCGCATGGGAGAAGACCCGGTTGGCTCTGGAGACTGAGGTGTCTGAGCTCCGGGTGGAGCTGAGTACCCTGCAGACCACGCGTCAGGAGGGTGAGCAGCGGAGGCGCCGCCTGGAGTCGCAGCTGCAGGAGGTGCAGGGCCGGGCTAGTGACGGTGAGCGGGCGCGCGTGGAGGCTGCGGAGAAGCTGCAGCGAGCCCAGGTGAGCCGGCAGGTGTGGTATGTGCTGTGTGACCTGGAGAGAGGTGCCTGCTCTCTCTGGGCTTCTGTTTGGTCCCTTCCAACTTTTCCAGCATGATCACATGTGGCTAGCTCGTATTTGCTGAGTGGTTATCATATCCCAAACACCCTGTGTATTTCACTGAGTCCTCCTGACTCTCTTTCGATGCCCGTGCTAATATGTTTTTAATATTTTATTTATTTATTTTTAGACAGAGGGGAAGGGAGGGAAAAAGAGAGGAAGAGAAACATCAGTGTGTGGTTGCCTCTCATGCGCCCCCTGTTGGGGACCCGGCCCGCAGCCCAGGCATGTGCCCCGACTGGGAATCGAAAAGGCAACCATTCGTTTTGCAAGCCTGCACTCAATCCATTGAGCTACACCAGTCAGGGTCCTGTATGTGTTTTTTGTGGGGGCATACGTTTTCACTTCTCTTGGGTGCACACCTGGGAGCGGAATTGCTAGGCAACGTGGAAACTCTATGTTTCACCGTTTGAGGAACGGCCAGACGGTGTTCCACAGTGGCTGCAGCATTCACATTCCCACCAGCTGTGTGGCAGGGGTTGGAGGTGGAGGAGTAGATGGGGTGGGCTGGGTGGAAGCCGCCTCTGGAAGGTGCCCCTCTCCCACAGGCTGAACTCGAGAACATGTCTGGGGCGCTGAGTGAGGCCGAGTCCAGAGCCATCAGGCTGAGCAAGGAGCTGAGCAGCACGGAGGCGCAGCTGCATGACACCCAGGTGACCGCAGCCCCCGCTCTTCCAGCACCCAGCCCCTCCCACCCTTCCACCCACCCCTGACGTCCATTTTTTCTTCCATCTACAGGAGCTACTGCAGGAGGAGACCAGGGCAAAGCTGGCCTTGGGGTCTCGGGTGCGGGCCTTGGAGGCTGAGGTGGCAGGGCTGCGGGAACAGCTGGAGGAGGAGGCGGCTGCCAGGGAGCGTGCGGGCCGTGAGCTGCAGACTGCCCAAGTGCAGGTGAGCAGTGCTGGAGAGGGGACCTCAAGGGGACACTTAGTCCCCCACCCCGCTCCCCCTGGTTCCCTGGCGCAGAGATGGGCCCCTTGCTCAACCGGCCAGAGCCCAGCCCTCTGGGTGCCAACCTCCCCTCCGACTGTCCCTCAGCCCCCACAGCCCGTCTATGCAGAGCCCTGGCATTCCGTCTTAGCCCTACTTTCCGTCCATTCAGCCCCAGCCCTGCTCAGGCCTCCTCCTCTGTCCCCTGAATCCTCATCTCAGCCTCCCTGCACGCCTCCCTGCCTCCAGTCTCTCCTCTTCCGGCTCGTCTTCTACATGGCCTTTCTACCCCCAGAGCTGACCCTGCCCTTCCCTGGCTCACGGGCTCCCCAGCTCCCCCTGGACAAAGCTCATGGCTCTCAGCTGGGTGCCGGAGGCCCTGCCTTCTCTGGTCCTTCCTTCGCCTCTGGCTGTATTCACTTCTCGTGTCTGCTTCCCCACTTCACTTGCGAAACCCTTTTCATGCTTCAGGATTCCGTGATTGTGGGAAGTCCCTGGCCACCTATCTCTGAGCTCCCGTGACCCATCTTTCTCCCCTGTCCCCACTCCAGTCATCCTGGGCTGGAACACTCTGCCCAGGAGTCCTCCCACCAAATGGAAGGAAAACTCCTTTAAAGTGGGACTTTGAGTTAGATCTGGTCCCCAACATAGGCCAACCGAGAGCCTGATTTATGGGAGGCCTTGAGAAATGCCTGTTGAGTGAATGAGTGTTCAATGCATGCCTACAAATACCCTTCTTCTACTGGCAAACTCCTATGCATACCTTAAGTTCCATCTCAAACGCCACCTCCTCCAGGAAGTCTCCCTTAAATGTTCTAAACAGATTCTGAAAGCCTCCTGAGGACTCCCATGGCTCCCAGACTTCTGCCTTAGCCTCCATCACTCTGGCTGTGACACTTAGTACTCTCCGTCAGACTGGGGGTTCCCCAGGGCAGGGCCCTGGTCTGATTCACCTTCTGGGTCTCAGCAGAAATAATTTTAATCTGGTGGAAAAGCTGGGGCTCACAGAGCTCACAACCTCAACCCCATTCCGAGGCAAAAGAGCCCAGGGCAGGGAGTCATTTTCTTCTTCAGGCCTCAGTCTCCTCATCTGGGAAATGGGGCGCTACTGGCTCACACCTTGGTCACAGCCACGACTGCCACCCACCCTCTCTATCCTCCCCATCAGCTCTCAGATTGGCGGCGGCGCCAGGACGAGGAGGCAGGGGCACTGGAGGCCGGGGAAGAGGCTCGGCGCCGGGCAGTCCGTGAGGCCGAGGCCCTGACGCAGCGCCTAGTGGAAAAGACCGAGGTGGTGGAGCGGCTGGAGCGCGGCCGCCGGCAGCTGCAGCAGGAGCTGGATGACGTCACCATGGACCTGGAGCAACAGCGGCAGCTCGTGAGCACGCTGGAGAAGAAGCAGCGCAAATTCGACCAGGTGCGCCCGCGCGGTTACCCCGCAGGGATGCCGCGATGCCAGTCTGTGCTTCCTGTCATCATCGTGGGCAATCAGGGATGTGTGGTATCCCTGCTCCACTGTGAACTTGAAGGGGACCCTAGGACAAGACACTTCTCTCTGAGTCTGTAAAATAACACGCCCATCCAACCTGATGGATGGCTCTTGTCCCGGAGTAACTACTGGTAGCACCCCCTATACCCCCAAACGTGTCCTCTAGGTGCACCAAAGGGTGCTGGTGAGGATTAAATAAAAAAACACATCCTCCTTCTCCTGCAGGCTTACTGTGCTTCCGGCAAACTGCTTTGCCCATTTCGGCCTCAGTGTGCCCATCTAGGAAACTGGGATAATATCAAGCATCTGGAAATCTGAGAATGAAATAAAGATCACAGAACCCCAGACATTATGGGACGACATTCGCATCTGGCAGCCCGACCCTGGCCAATGCGGCTCAGTTGGTTGGAATGTCGTCCCATAAACGGAAAGGTTGCGGGTTCAATTCCTAGTCAGGGCACAGGCCTCGGTTGCGGGTTCAATCCCCAGTTGGGATGCGTATGAGAGGCAACTGATCGATCTTTCTCTCTGACATCCATGTTTCTCTCCCTCTCTCCGTCCTTTCCCCTCTCTCTAAAATCAATAAGCATGTCCTCGGGTAAGGATTAAAAAAAAAAGTTCCAGCAACCCTGAGTTTTGAATCCCAGCTCAGTCCCTTTCTGGCTGTGTGGCTTAGGAAAATTGCTCCACCCTCTCTGTGCCTCAATTTTTTAATCTAGAAAATGGAGACATCATTATTTTGCCTTCACTATTGAAAGATATTTTCGCTGGATAGAAAATTCTAGGTAAACGATTTTATTCTCTGAGCCCTTGGGAGCAACCGCTCCACGATCTCTGGCCTCCATTGTTTCAGATGAAAAGTTAGCAGATGTTGAAATCATCGTTTCCCTGGGGGTCCTGTGACGTGTTTTTCTAGCTGGCTTCAGTTTTTTCTCCTTCTCTTTGGTTGTTAGCAGTTTGACTATCCGTGCCGCTGTGGGTGTTGTATGTGTGTGTCCTGCTTTGGGTTTGCCAGGCTTCCTGGCTGGGTGTTTTTGATCAAAAGTGTAAATTTTTAGCCATTATTTCTTCAAATATTTTTATGCACCATCTTCCCTCTTTCCCCTTCTTCTCAGACGCCAAATACCTGTGTGTGGCTGCTTAATGCCGTCCCAAAGTTTGGCACGGCATTTTCAGTCTCCGCTTTGTATCCTAGAATTCTTTATGAATCCTTTTCATATAAATCTCTCTTTTGGTGGGCTTCTTTCACTTACAATATTTTGAGATTCATCCATGTTTTTGCATGTAGCAATAATCCATTCTGGGTTTTGTCTTTTTTTTTTTTTTTAACTTACTGCTGTGTATTGTTCCTGTATAGGCAAATCACATTTTGTGTATCCATTAACCTGTCGGTGAACGTTTGAGGAGTTTCTAGTTTGGGCTATTATAAATAAAGCCTTAGTCTTTCTGATAGAATGCAGCGGTTTTCTTTTCTTTCTTTTTTTAATTAGTTATTTATTTATTTTTAGGAAAGGGGGAAGGGAAGGAGAAAGAGAGGGAAAGAAACATCAATGTGTGGTTGCCTCTTGCGCGCCCCCTGCTGGAGGGCTGGCCTGCAACCCAGGCATGTGCCCTGACTGGGCATTGAATCCGCCACCCTTTGGTTGTTAGCCTGTGCTCAGTCCCGTGAGCTACACCAGCCAGGGCTAAATGGTATTGTTTTTCTTTCCATTTCTGCCTCTAGGGAATAGAAATACAACCAACTTTTGTATATTGATATTGTTTCCTACAACTCAGCTAAACTCACTGATTAGTGCTGGTAGATTTTTTTTATAGATCCCATTGGGCTTTCTTCCAGTTCTTCTGGGACTCCAAACACATGTGTGTTTGCCTGCCCGGTGCTGTCCCGTGGGTTATCAAAGCCCTGTTAGTTCTTCTCTTTCCTTGCGCTGTTTAGAGACTTGTTCTCGTACTAATTTTTCTGTGTCCACTCTGCCCTCGGTTTCATCCAGTGACTTTCTCAGTTCGGTTATCATGTTTTTCAGTTCTGTTTGGTTCTATTTTACGGTTTCTAATCCCTCCCCAAATCACCCTGTCTCTTCGCCTGCTGTATCCATCTTGTCCTGAAACTTAACATAGTCCGTCTGCAATAGTGTCTGGGTCGTGCGTGAATCTGTTTTCATTGACTGATTTTCCTCTTGACTGAGTCCCACTCTCCTCCTTCCTTTGCCTGTATTGTTTTATTCTTTTCAATGACTGTGTCTTAAAAAAAAAAACAGTAAATGTTGAAGTACATTTTTATTTTTTAAAGACTTTTATTTTTAGAGAGAAGGGAGGGGAGGGAGAAAGAGGGGGAAACATCAATGTGTGGTTGGTTCTCGCGCGCCCCCTACTGGGGACCTGGTCCACAACCCAGGCCTGTGCCCTGACTGGGAGTCAAACCAGGGACCCTTTGGTTAGCAGGCCTGTGCTCAATCCACTGAGCCACACCAGCCAGGGCACATTTTTAAAATATAGGTATATGTTTTCTTTCTACCACTACTCCAAGAGGAAGAAATACCCTTTCCTCTGTTCGGTGTCTAGAGTCAGGGGCTGATGAGCTTGATCCATCCAAGAGCTGAGCTGGTTTGGAACATGGTTGCGACTTGAATCCCTCTACCTTCCTCATGTGTCCCTGCCTCTGTCTGTCTGTCTGTCTCTGTCCCTGGCTGCTCCCTCTTCCCCAACCCCTTGTACACTCCCTTCAGCTAATCTATTTCCCTCACCCCATCTCCCTCCACCCGGAAGCTCCTGGCTGAGGAGAAGGCGGCCGTGCTGCGGGCAGTGGAGGAGCGCGAGCGGGTGGAGGCCGAGGGCCGGGAGCGTGAGGCTCGGGCCCTGTCCCTGACCCGGGCGCTGGAGGAGGAGCAGGAGGCACGTGAGGAGCTAGAGCGGCAGAACCGGGCCTTGCGGGCGGAGATGGAGGCGCTGCTGAGCAGCAAGGATGACGTCGGCAAGAGCGTGAGTGGGGGTCCCCTTTCCCCAAGACACCCACGTGACAACTGTGTGCACACATGTGTGTTGTCCCATGCAGAACATGTACAGACCCAGTAATTCAAGTCAAGTGTTCATGCACAAGCACAGAACAGGAGCAGAGCTGCTGACCAAACACATGTGTCCACATACACATAGACCATGAGGAGAATCTTCCACCGAACATACATGCACACACACAAAGCATGAGAGTGGCTCAGCAAACATACATGTTCCCGTGTATATACATGGAATGTGAGGGGACTCTTCCATTGAACACACATGCTCACACGTACACATAGAGCATGCAAATCACATCACACGTGTGTGTGAATACTCAGATTCAGAAAACATGGAGAGAATTTATTGCAACACACAGCTGGGAAAACTTCAAGTTATTTGTAGTGAGTCCAGAGACCCTTCTTGGGGGGATAGGCTATTGATGGGACAAAGTTTGATTCCTTCAAGCAAACAAAGTTGATGGGCGGTGCCACATAGGAAGGGAGACCAGGGGTCCTTGAGGGGGTCCTGCGCAGTCACAGTCCCAGCCCTGTGGAGCCACAGTCCCGCGTGGGAGGCGGTGTGGCACAAAAAGACAGGCAAACACATGTTAAGTGACCGCCATGACTAGGGCTGTGTTGAGGGGGGCTCAGTGCTGGGAACATGGGCAGCAGGGAGGCCCTGACGGGTCACGGGAGGCTTCTCTGAGGAGGTGACAATTATAGTGAGATGCGAGGGAAGGGGTCTCTGAGAATTCATAAGCCCAGACCTGTTCCACAGGGCATATGCATTTTTAAATAATGTGTACCTCCCTGAAAAGTCTGGGAACTCCCCCAACCTGAAAAAAATAGAAGGAAACAATGGGGAGTCTGGCAGAAACAAACCCTGGCAGGTCTGGAGTCACACCTTCGACCCATTCCCACACCTTCCGGAAGATGCTGTCCCGGTGAGGTGCGCTCACAATCCAAAATAACCCGTCACCCGTGAGAGTCAGCTGACCCAACAGACTTGAATTAGACTCTCAAGGGCTTCTGATAACAGAATGATCATGCTTAGGTTCTTAATAAAACATTTCACGACACTTTGGAATGAGACATAGTAAATAGGTGCCCAGGAAATGATGAAGGAGTGAGTGAATGAATGAATGAATGAATGAACGAACGAACTAGGATGGGCACATGACTTGGGGTCCCCTTCCCCTCTCCTAGGATAGATCAGGATCCTGGCCTCCCCCCACCCCAGGCACCCTGCTACCCCGTGCTCACTCTCCTCCCACCCCCCCACCCCCATAGGTCCACGAGCTGGAGCGAGCCCGTCGGGTGGCAGAACAGGCAGCCAGTGACCTGCGGACGCAGGTGACAGAGCTGGAGGATGAGCTGACGGCAGCTGAAGATGCCAAGCTGCGCCTGGAAGTGACTGTGCAGGCTCTCAAGGCACAGCACGAGCGTGACCTGCAGGGCCGGGACGAGGCTGGGGAGGAGCGGCGGCGGCAGCTGGCCAAGCAGGTACCAGCAGGCCAAGCAGAAGGCTGGGCTTTGGGCTTTACAGGCGGCAAGCAGGCGGGAAGTCTCGCCCACCCACCTGCCTGCTCCCTAGTGTTTCTACTCAAGTCCGCCAGCCTCCTGCTCCCCAACCCATTCTCTTCAACCCATTCTCCCCCACCCCGCAACCCTAGGCCCCAGCAACCCCCACATCTCCATGCACTCATCACGTGCTCACTGACCAGCTTGTCCACCCCTTCACCCACAGCTTCACTCCCTCCTTCACTTGCTCTTCCACCTGCTTCCTCCGCTGTTCCATCACGCTCCCACTCTGCACCGTTCATTCGTTTCTCTCCAGTCCTATGGACCGCGGCCGGCAAGGCCCTGTGCTAGGTGATGGGTGCTGAGCGTGGGAGGGGCGGGTCCGCTCTGAGAGTCAGGAAGACCCCGTCGGGGCCACGTGGGCCGCAGACTGGAGGGGAAGAGACTGGAGCTGGGAGGCCTGGAAGGAGAAATGGAACCGGTGGCCCAGGCTGGGGGTCTCTGGGTGTTTTTATCACCCCTCATCCAGCCATGGGTGAAGGCCCAAGACTTTGTCCCCACTCCTGGCGCTCTGGGGAGCCACAGGAGGGCCATGAGCAGGGGAAGGGCAAGATCAACTCTGATACAGGGAGACCCTTCTGGAGCCCTGCTGGAATGGGCAGGAGCGGGGAGATGGCAGCGGCGGGGTGGGGGTGGGGGCGCGGGCGGGGACTTGACGTGGGGCGAGGCAGGAGCAGGAGGAACCGGGCCACAGGCCTGAGAGGGGGATGAAGGGTGGGCATTGCTGTCACTGGCACGTACAGGGAGCTTGGGCCTCCTGTGCCCTGAGCTCACCCCTGCCGCCTCCCCACCCCAGCTGCGGGATGCAGAGGTGGAGCGGGACGAGGAACGCAAGCAGCGCGCTCTGGCGGTGGCTGCCCGCAAGAAGCTGGAGGCGGAGCTGGAGGAGCTGAAGGCTCAGATCTCGTCGGCGGGGCAGGGCAAGGAGGAGGCGGTGAAGCAGCTCCGCAGGATGCAGGTGAGGGGCGGGGCTTAACCGGGCAGGGGCGGGGCTGAAGCCCGGGTATGGGCGGCCCCACCACCGCTCTGGCGGCCCTCTGGCCCCTCCCTCTCTGCCCCACCAGCGGCACCCAGAGGTGTCGCCATCCTTATAAACATCCATGTCCCGAAGGCTCACTTGGTTTTTTTAATATTTTTATTGCCTTTATTTAAAGTATTTAATTTTTAAGTCCAATTCTCCCATCTTATTTAAAATTGAAATGGAAATACCTTAAAGTTCCCCCCTGTTATGAAAGATTATGAAAGTTATATTTGTTTAGAAAAAAACTTTTTGGATGATAATGAATCAAGTGAGTACTTCGATTGTGACAAATGGCGCAGCTCCGGCGGGGTATTGATGATGAGGGAGGCTGTACCTGGGGGCAGGGGACCGATGGAAACCTCTATGCCTTCTGCCCAATATTGCTGGGAACCTAAAACTGCTGTAAAAAACCAAGTCTTTAACAAAGCGAAAAACATACAGAGCCGGGCTGTCCAATACCGTGGGCCCCAGCCCGGTGTGGCTACTGGGCATGGGTAATGTGCCAGGTCCAAAGTCCTCCTTACATGCTGGAGTCTGAAGACTCTGTACAAAAAAAAAAAAAAAGTAAAAATATCTCAATAATTTTTGTTATGATACATGGAAATAACATTTTGGGTATATTAGGCTAAATTAGTGTTCAAGCTCATGTCCCCGCTGTCTTTTTACCTTTGTCACGCAGCTACTAGACGATGTGAACAGTTGTGCCCGCGGTGTATTTCCGCTGGGCAGCACTAGGATAGAAAGGTCCCTCCCAGAAAGTCAAAACTGCCACTCTGTCGTCCCTGAGAGGAAACCCCTACCCTGAAAAGCCACTATTAGCAGCACGCAATATTAATGACAGTGATAACCGCCCTACTACCTCAAGCCCTCTGCTGTCCTCACGGTAGTTATTAACAGCTAGGCACTGTTCTGTTGTGAAGATACAAAATGGGTTTTTTAAATTATTTTTTTTAAGATTTTTTTGTTGTTGTTAGAGAAAGGAGGGAGACAGAGAAACATCAATGTGTGGTTGTCTCTCGTGCGCCCCCTACTGGGGATGTGGCCCTTGACTGGGAATCAAACCCGGGACTCTTTGGGTCGCAGGCTGGCGCTCAATACGTTGAGCCACACCAGCCAGAACTGGAGTGGGTTTTTAAACGGTAGTTTGTCTTTCATTTTTCTTTATTTTAAGCACCCTTGAAGAGAAAACCCTTATGCTGGCATTTTTACACACTCTCTGTAGGATAGCCGGGTAGCAAAGCCGCTAGAAATGTAAGCCCTGAAACAGGATAGCCTGGGTTCAAGTCCCGGCTCTACCACTTGCCACCCCGGCCATTTGTAAACCTCACTGTGCCTGAGTTTCTCTATCTGCCCACGGGGGAAGAAAATTGTTCCCCCCTCACCTGGAGTTGGGAGGATTATGGGAGCCAGTATGTACATAAAACAGGGCCTGGCCCAAGATAAATACCAGCGAGTATTTACCATCACGATTATTTCTGCACAGTCCAAATATTATAACTGCTTTAGGCTTACTTTAATTTTAAGGGACTTCTTTTTTTAAAGAGGAGGCAGCTGAGGCCCAGAGAGGGGAAAGGCTGGTTCAAGGTCTCACAGCAAGCCGCCGGGGGCTGGTAAGGAAGTCCAGGTCTGCAAGGCCCAGGAGGAGCTGAGGAGCCCCCACAGGGCTGCTGTGAGGGTGCCGGGCTCCCCACGAGTCAGGACCAGGCTGACCCGCCCACTCGCTCCTTCTGCCCAGGCCCAGATGAAGGAGCTGTGGCGGGAGGTGGAGGAATCGCGCACCTCCCGGGAGGAGATCTTTGCCCAGAACCGGGAGAGTGACAAGCGTCTCAAAGGGCTGGAGGCGGAGGTGCTGCGGCTGCAAGAGGTGAAGCCAGGAGGGGCGGGGTACCGGGTGGAACGTGGGGGTGAGAGTGGGCAGAGCCCTGTGGTGGGTGGGAGGTCGGGATCCACCTACGCCAGTCCTGGGGGCATTAGGGAGCCCTGGCAGAGTTCTGAGCAGGGTCTGCTGTAGGGCCTGATGGAGGACGGACAGGAGTGCGGGAGTGGGAGGCAGAGAAGCAGGGAGACTGGGGAGAGAGGATGAGTCCTGAGTCTGGGCTGTGGGGACACAGGAAGAACCAAGGCAGAGAGAGCAAAGGGGCAGGATGCGCGTGGCTGTGGGTGGTGAGGGGTCAGAGGAGGTGAGGAGACACCTGGGGGGCCTGGCCACCGAGACTGGGGAAACCCGGAGCGAGCAGGTTTGAAAGGAGGCGCTGGAGCTCAGTGGGAGGTGCTGAGGGTGAGAGGCCTGGGGGCGGACAGCTAGAGGTGGGCGGGGCTCACGGGCCCAGGAGACCGATTTAGGAGACTTGCGTCTGTAGATTGAAGTTCACACCAAAGTCACCCAGGACTGGCGTGTCCATGTGTTCACTAAAAAAAAAAAAAAGGCCGAGAGACTTGAGGCGTGAGAGGCAGGTGAGGCTGGTGCCCAGTGCCCCCCCACCCCCTGCGCCCCTGCTTACCACCCCCTCTCTCCCCGTCGTCGCTGCAGGAACTGGCTGCTTCAGACCGCGCCCGGCGGCAGGCCCAGCAAGAACGGGACGAGATGGCAGATGAGGTGGCCAATGGCAGCCTTAGCAAGTGAGTGGCCCGTGGGAATGTGGGGCAAGGTGCCCTCCTCTGGCCGTCCTGCCATCTCATCCCGCACCCACGGTCATGTTCTCCTAGGGCAGCCATGCTGGAGGAGAAGCGTCAGCTGGAGGGGCGCCTGGGGCAGATGGAAGAGGAGCTGGAGGAGGAGCAGAGCAATGCAGAGCTGCTCAATGACCGCTACCGCAAGCTGCTCCTGCAGGTGAGACCTCCCGGTCACCCCCTGCCAGCCCGGGTCCCCACCTACCTGGGACCTTACCTTCTGTCCTCTTATTCAACGGATATAGGAAAAGGGAATGTTTGAGTTGGGTTTTGAAGACTGAATAGGAGTTCTCAAGGACGGGGGTGAGGGGGAAGATTTTGATGCCTCCATTCACTTACTTGTATTTATGAGGCTTCTCAAGGGCTGAATCCAGAGATGAGCTATGTGGGGTCTCCGTCCTGCAGAGTTCCCTGGGGAAACAGGCATGGGACTACACTGGCACATTTTAGGGTGGCATGTGTGACAATAAGATGAATTCTGGGCCTGGAGGGTGGGGGAGGGAGAGTGAAAGAGAGAGAGAGAGAGAGAGAGAGAGAGAGAGAGAGAGAGAGAGAGGAAGTGAAAGTTCTCTTCGAGAGTTACCAGAAGGCATTTGGAATTTGGAAGAAAGGGTACTTGGTGACTTTTTTTTTTTTTCTTCAATGCATTCATCGATTGCTTCTTGTATGTGCCCTAACCAGGGATAGAATCTGCAACCTTGGCCTCTCAGGAGGATGCTCTAACCAACTGAGCCTCCTGGCCAGGGCCTGACTGGGGCCTAACTGCATAAGCAGGAGCTAGGCAGACACAGAAAAGCATGTTTTCATTTGTATGTTTATTTATAGAATGCTTTCTGAGGCTTCAAGAGGCCCAGGTCCTATTCTGAGTGATGCTGGGGACTTGGAGATGGATCATTTCAGGTCTCTGCACTTCAGGACATCCTAAGTGCAGGAGGCACACGACCCCAATACAGAAGTACTGATGAGCGTGGAGGGAGCCCAAGACACTGAAAACTTAAGTGGGACGCTGACCCAGCCTGGAGGCTGGGGCTATCAGGAAAGACTTCCAGAGGGAGGCGATGCCCGAGGACTTCTTGTAAGAAGTTAAGAGATTGCCAGGCAGACAACAGAGGGCTGGGATTTCCAAAACGAGACCTATGTTTCCATTATTTCATTAATTTGTTTTTAGATTTTATTTATTTTTAGAAAGAGAGGAAGGGAGGGAGAAAGAGAGGGAGAGAAACATCATCGTGCAAGAGATACATCAATCTGTTACATCTTGCATGCCCCCAGCTGGGGACCCGGCCTGCGACCTAGGCATGTGCCCTGACTGGGAGTTGAACCAGCGACCTTTCGGTTGGCAGGACAACACTCAGCACACTGAGCCACACCAGTCAAGGCTGGTTTTCTTTTTTGTTTTTTGTTTTGTTTTGTTTTGAACTTAACATCTCCTCTGTGACATCTATACCTGTGCTCTTAACATTGCTGAGAACCCTGACGGGACGGACACAGCTGATGATAGAGTTAGAATATCCTGTTTTTAATCATTTACTTTCCCCCACATTACGTGCACAGTGGTCTCAGAAGCACAATGTGAACACTATCACTGCCAATGTAATTACTGTGGGACAATAATCTTGTCCCTTCTTTCTGTTTAAAAATAGTTGTATTGCCCTGGCTGACGTGGCTCAGTGGGTCGAGTGCCAGATAAAATCTTTTTAAAAAGCACTTAGGAGTCAACCTGGACAGGCTCCCACTGGCCCCAAATGGAGCAATTTGAGCTTCAATAAGGCTAATAATCACAATTGCTTTAAATCCACCAAATTTGTCTTAAAGCCATGATATTTTTTAAAATTTCAAAAAATTAGTCACTGTTGCCCTCGCTGGGTGGCTCAGTTGGCTGGAGCATCATCCCACACACCAAAAGGTGCAGGTTTAATCCCCAGGTGGACACATACCTGGGTTGTGGGTTCGATCCCCAGTCAGGACACATACAAGAATCAACCAATGAATGCACAAATAAGTGGAACAGCAAATTGATGTTTCTCTCTCTGTCTCTCTCTCCCCCCGCCCTCAAATTACTACATTTTCAAAAGTAAAAAAAAAAAGACATATAATTTTTTAACTGGCAGGATTCAACTATAGGATCTAGGGAGGAACCTTTGAGTAATAAAACTTGAAAGAGGGGCAAGGAAGTGATTACTCTAAAACCCAGGATAATGTGGCTGTTTTAGGGGGATGGGAGGGACTGTTATTGGGGCAATACATGTAGGGGCTTCTGGAGTTCCCAGCTTCTGTGTCTTGACCTGAGGGGGGGTGACAGTTTTCCTCTTATTAACCTATGAAGCCATGTACTTGATCAGTTTTTGACTTTATCACAGTTTTAATTTCCAACTAAGAGCTTTACAAAAAAAAAAAAAAAAAAAAACAACCACAGAGCCCTGGCTGGTGTGGCTCAGGGGATTGAGTGCCAGCCTGTAAACCAAAGGATGGCCGGTTCGATTCCCAGTCAGAGCACATGCCTGGGTTGCAGGCCAGGTTGCCAGTAGGGGGTGCACGAGAGGCAAGCACACACTGATGTTTCTCTCTCTTTCTCCTTCCCTCCCCCTCTGTCTAAAAATAAGTAAATAAAATCTTTTAAAAAAAGAAAACAGAAAATGCTAATCGCTACGTCAATGAGTTCCTATGAGGGTGATACAAAGCGTGAATCAGACTGGATCTGACTCATACCCGAGTTCCCAGCACACGGCCTCCCTCGAGTACGAGCTGAATAAATAAGCAGGAGCTAATTGGGGGTGTGTTTACATGCTCTCCGTGTAGTAGCTGCTGTTCATTGAGCTGGCATTTCTCAGAATGATCCTGCCTATCACTCAGCACCACCTGAGATGCCTGTTAAAAAAGTGCATCCACGGACCCTGCTCCAGACCTGCTGTAGCAGAATCTCTGGAGGGGGAGCCGCTTGCTCTGCATTTTTCTTCACAAGTTTCCCAGATAACCCTGTTGCAAAAAAAAAAAGTGATCATCCTTTGAATAGACATATTCACAGTTGGGTAGACTTTATAGCATTTAAACAAGTTAGTGATAGTCTTGTGGACTTATTAAAATAGCAAAAATCCATCCAAAAGGTTGAAACCCAGGGCTGGGCCCTGACCACTGTGGCTCAGTTGGTTGGAACGTCCACATGCAGAGCAAAAGGTCACGGGTTCAATTCCTGCTCAGGGCACATGCCTGGGTTGTGGGTTCGGTCCCCATTCTGGGTGCGTATGAGAGGGGCTGCTGATCAGTGTTTCTCTCCCTCTCTTTTTCCCTCCCTTCCCCTCTTTCTAAAAGTAAATAAATAAAATCTTTTTTAAAATGGGCCCAGCTATCAGGACCATAATAAAAACAAAACAAAACAAAACAAAAAAAATCCAGGGCTGGTACCGCTGCTGGCTTTTAAGTCAATTTGGAAAAATGCACACTCACATGTGTTTGAGTATTTTATGTGTGTCAGGCTTTGCGCTCTGCACTTAACAATCTTCAGCTCAATTAATTGCAGGTGTCTGGATTTACCTGCCACCTTCCCTCTGAGGCTCCACAGTGATATCCTGCCCTTCTCACTGCTACAGGTGGAATCGCTGACCACAGAGCTGTCTGCCGAGCGCAGTTTCTCAGCCAAGGCAGAGAGCGGGCGGCAGCAGCTGGAGCGGCAGATCCAGGAGCTCCGGGAGCGCCTGGGCGAGGAGGATGCTGGGGCCCGGGCCCGCCAGAAGATGACCATCGCCGGCCTGGAGTCGAAGCTGGCCCAGGCTGAGGAGCAGCTGGAGCAGGAGTCCAGGTAGGTGGGGGAGGGGTGCACAGCTGGAGGGTGACACCCACATGGTGGTCAATGAGAGAACAGGGAGTTGTATTACAAACACCTGGTTTAGAAACATCCCAAAGGCATCATAACATTAATGGTGGCTGAGTCCCTATATCATTTAAGATGCTTTGGGCTACAAGGATCTGCACTTCTAATACAAGTATGATTTAAACAGTAATGTAGCAGTTAGCTATAGCTGCAAAACAAACCATCCTAAAACGGAGTGGCTTAAAATAACAACTGTTTCCCTGAAATCTCTATAGTTTTATTAATCAATGTCACCACAATCAATTCAATTAAGAGTTAGTATTTACAGCCCTGGCAGGTGTGGCTCAGTGGATTGAGTGCCAGCCTACAAACCAAAAGGTCACCAGTTCGACTCCCAGTCAGGGCACATGCCTGGGTAGTGGGTTGGGTCCCTAGTGGGGACCCATGAGAGGCAACCAATCAGTGCTGGTCTCACACACTGGTGTTTTTCTCCCTTGCTTTCTTCCTCCCTTCCCCTCTCTCTAAAAATAAATAAATAAAATCTTTAAAAAAAAGAGTTAGCACTTACAACATGCGTAATAAGATTGAACACATTTTCATATGCTTCCTGGCATCTTGGATATCCTCTTTTGTGAAATAAATACCTGCTTAAGTCTTTTGCCTATTTAAAACAACAACAAGAACAATTTGGCTTTTTATAGATACTTTTAAAAATCCTCACCTGTAGAGATGCATATTGATTTTAGAGAAAGAGGAAGGGATGGATGGAGGGAGGGAGAGAGGAGAGAGATGTGAGAGAGAAACATCGATCGGTTGCCTCCCACACATGCCCTGAGTAGGGATTGAACCTGCAGCCTTTTGGTGTACAGGACGATGCTCCAACCAACTGAGCCACCTGGCCATGGCAACAACTGTTTACTCTCGCTGACGAGTCTTTGGACTGGCTGGTAGGGTCTGCTGATCTGAGCCTCATGGGTCTCACTCATGCACCTTTGTTCACCTGAGGGTGAGCTAGATTGCTGTGCCGATCTCGGCCGGGCTCTCCGATGTCTAAGGCCTCACCTGGAACAACTAGGCTCCAGGCCAGCCCAGGATTGTTCACGTGGCAGAGTCAAGCTTCCAGGAGTGCGGGACAGTGTTAAAGGCTTCTTGGGGCCTAGACTCAGGACTGGTACAACGTCACTTCTGCTGCATCCTGTTGCTAAAGTGTGTCACTTAGCCAGCTCAGATCTAAGGCAATGGAGAAATGGACTCCACCTCCTGATCAGAGCAACTGCAAAGTTATATTGCAATCGTGGACACGGGAAGGGTGACAGTTGAAGCCATTTTTGTCATCAATTTATCACGCAGGATTCCTTTTTCTTTCGTGATGAGGAGCTGGGTGGGTGAAAGCTGGCACGGCTATGGGTCAGTGTCTATGTAGTTCCCTTGGTCTTTCCCTTATGGTCACAAAATGGCTGCACTTGAACCCAACATCACACCCACACATCCAAGTTCAAAGCCAGGAAACAGCAGCCGTGTGGGGCTGAGAGAATTTCCATCTCCAGCCTTTGGAACAACTAGGAACACCCGCCAATGTTCCCAGTTAAAAATGACTGTGCCGCCCTGGTCGGTGGGGCTCAGTTGGTTTGAGAGTTATCCTGTAACTGAAAGGTTGTGAGTTCGATCCCTGGTCCAGATGCATATGGGAGGCAACCAATCGATGCTTCTCCCTTGCATCGACGTTTCTCTCTCTACCTTCCCCTCTCTAAAAAAGCAATGAATAAATGACCTTGGATGAGAAAAAATAAATAAATAAAAGTAAAGAACCACTGCGCTAATAAAACTAACAGAATACTGTGTCACTAACCCTAATGAGTGTCACTATTTCAATGCAGTAGATTTTTCTACACTCAATACTGTTCAGTAGCAATAATAGCAGTTTCCATTGATCGAGGACTTCCTACATGTCAGATGCTGGACTCGGGTACTTGTATATACACATGTGAATCACACCACCCTCCTGAGAGAAGGGCCATCGTTACCCCCGTTTTACATATAGGCGATCTTAGGCAAAGATGAGCTGTAAATCCTGGATGTCAGATCTGTCAGTCAGTTCCTCTACCATTGTCTGGTGGACAAGAGTTTTGTTTTATACCAAAAAGCATATAAGGCTCCCTTTTGCATTCATTCATTCAACAAGCATGCGCTGAGAGTGTCCTGCTCACCCTCGCATGCCTGGGCACTGGAGAAACAATGAAGAATGAGACAGGGAGGTCGTGGTCTGGCGGGATTCCCCCGCCGAGCTAGACTCAGGAATTTTCTTTATCTGTCTGTTCTTCAGGGAGCGCATCCTCTCGGGCAAGCTGGTGCGCAGGGCTGAGAAGCGGCTTAAGGAAGTGGTGCTCCAGGTGGAGGAGGAGCGGAGGATGGCAGACCAGCTCAGGGACCAGGTGAGCAGCTGACGTCGCTAGGGAGCAGTTGGGGTGGGAGAGGGCACTGACAGAGAAATAGCAAAACATGCGTCTCTGGAGGTGGGGAGTTTCCATCACGAGAGGCAGCGTGCAGGTGCAGCGCCGGAAGTGAGTGCAGATACCGCCCCCGGGCTTGGTGCCATCGAGAAGAGCTGGGACCAGGGACTTGGCGATCCATCCGTAAACTCTGGAATCTGGGAAAGCTGAGCTTTCTAGGGGCCGAGACAGCCAAGGAGAATTTAGGCCAGGGCTTAACTAACAACACAAAATGTTCCCTGGGTGCTTTCGACGCATTAGGCCCTCTGTTCAACACATAGTGGGTACTGCGTTTATTTTTCATCCGAACACTATGGCAGTGTGCTGTTACTTTCCTCCTGTAGTCAGACGAGAAAACCAGGGCACAGAAAGGTGAAGCGACTTGCTGAAGGTTATCTAGCCACAAAGAGATGGAGCCAGGGTTCAAACCCCAGCCCTGGCTGCTGAGCCCATGCTCTTAATTTTTGAGCAGTTACCGAATCCCAAGCCCTGTGCTGGCTGCTGTTTTAAAAACTTCATGCTTGTCATTCTCTCGCCAGCCCGATTTCCAACGTGAGGACACAGGAACTTGAAAAGGGGGTGCAGTTGGCCCCAAAGTCACAGTTAGTGGAGACAGCCTAGATCAGATCCCGGGTCTGTCCGGCTCTAGATAGCATCACTGTGGCCTTAAGAGCTCAGCTGTATTTTGTGTGCCATTCATTCCACAAACAACTGCTCAGCAGCCATTGTGTGCCAGGCGCTGTGCTGGGCATTGGAGACGTAGCTGAATGAGACAGAGAAGGTGCCTGGGCTCACGGAGCTCCCATTTTCAGCTTAGGGAAGAAAGACACAAGAAACCTACAAACCAGCAAAGACAATTACAGATCGTGACAAGGGCTATGAAGAGAAAAGGGAATGAAGAACAAGGGAGACACTCCTCTCTTAGGAGGTGACATTTGAATTGAGACCTGAAGGAACAGCCAGGCAGAA
Source organism: Desmodus rotundus (assembly GCF_022682495.2). Lineage (NCBI taxonomy): Eukaryota > Metazoa > Chordata > Mammalia > Chiroptera > Phyllostomidae > Desmodus > Desmodus rotundus. The sequence continues at coordinate 46,454,990 of NC_071398.1, forward strand.
GGCGCACCGGGGACGAAGGCCCAGGGGTATGGAAAAGAGCTCGGAGGGTTTGGAGCAGAAAGGTTTCCAGGATGGCTAGAGAAAAGGATAGGGCGGTGGGGCAGATTGAGTGATGAGAATGAGGCACCCCGAGATGTGACCCGGCCTCCTCACTCCCCCAAAGATGGAGAAGGGGAACCTTCGCGTGAAGCAGCTGAAGCGGCAGGTGCAGGAGGCGGAGGAAGAGGCGTCCAGGGCTCAGGCAGATCGCAGAAGACTGCAGCGGGAGCTGGATGACGTCACAGAGACCGCTGAGTCCTTGAACCGCGAGGTGACCACCTTGAGGAACCGGCTCCGGTATGGCCGCCCTGCACCTGCATGCCCTCACTCCATGAACCCCTGACTTCCCTCTGTGTGTCCCCCATCTCCCTCTGTCCCTCTGTCCCCCCGTGTCTCTTTGTTCCTCTGTCTCCTTCATTCTCTGTCCCCTCATCTCTCTCTGGCCCCACCCCGGCCCTTTGCCCATCTCTCTCCGTTTCTCCCTGTCTCATCATCTCTCTCCCTATCTCTCTGTCTCTCACTTTTCTCTCTGCTCCCGTCATTTAATCTCTGTCCCCTGGTCTCTCCTCCTCCCCACAGACGTGTCCCCCTCACCTTTACCACTCGCACCGTGCGCCAGGTCTTCCGACTGGAGGAGGGTGTGGCATCAGACGAGGAGGCCGAGGAGGCAGAGCCAGGGTCTGGACCACAGCCTGCAGAGCCTGACGGGTCCCCAGAAGTGCAGCCCCAGTGACCTCTCCCTGCTCCCAGGCCGTCAGCCCCTCCCTCCCTGGCCCTGGCAGGTGCTGGTCCCATGAACCCACCCTGTGGCTTCTTGCACTTTGGAAATGGCGCCACCTGCTGGCACCACAGCACTTACCAACCCCACCCCAGAGGGCCCCCTGAGACCTCCTGTAAACACTGAGGAGCCTGGGAGCAGGGAGGCAAGGACTGGGGCTCTCTCCCTGGAGTGCAAAGTCAGGTGTAGTCGGCACGCTGTGGTCTCATACAGCTCCCATCCTTCCTTCGGTTGTTAACGGTTTTTGCTAGGATGGAAGCGTGCCCCCCCCCAGCCCTCTTCAGCCAGGGCTGCCCGTGGCTCTCCTCCTCAGCCCCTCCCTCTCCCAGGACTCCACCGGCCTTTGATTCTTGCAGAGGGGCAGGATAAGGGGGCCTATATTGCCCCCTCTTCCCATGATCTGCCCTCCCTTCTGGTTGCTATTGTGTGATCACAGTTCATTTGGAGTTCGCAGAGGGGCTGGAAGAGTCTCCCTGACCCTCCAGCCTCCAGCTGTGGCAGAAATAAACTCCAGCCCTGGCTCGACCCCACTGGGGTGGTGTGTGTTCCTGCAGGGGGGCGGCGTCTCTGATGGGTCCAGGTGGGCACCAGCTCCCACCTGCTGGAGCTGCAGGTGGGGCATTCTGCTGGTTCTGATCACAGCTGGCCCATGCCAGTGGCCCGCCTGGGTACTGGACATTTCCCACACCCCAGCCTCCTACTCCCTCTGAGCCATTGCCTCCGTTGTGCAGATGAGGAGACCGGGGCTCAGCCGCGATGTCCATCACTCCAAACCTCCCAGTCTGTGAGTGCCGGCAGGGTGCTTGCTGTACTCTGGCCTCTGGCTGACTCTCAAGTCTTTGCAAAACTGACAGCAGTGGCTTTGTTGAGTCTGCGACCATTTACTTAGCTGTGCTGAGCACGGGACCTTAGTCTCAATTCTCAGCACAACCGTTAGAGGCAAGGATCTTATTGGTTTTCAGCACCTAGGACAGTGTCCGGCTGCTAGTTGGCTTTCAACTATTTGCGAGATCACCCCGGCATGGCCTTTTAAGCATGGCAAAACAAGCCCAGAGAGGTTGAGTGGCTTGCCCAAGAACACACAGCCACCAAGAAGTTGAACCCATGCAGACTGGCTTCACAGTCAGTGGTATGGAGTGTGCTGCCGTCAGCCGCTGAATACGCAAGGGACCCAGGTCCACTCCGCCCCTGGGGTCTGGTCATCCTCACTGAGGAGCTCAGGTCACCCAGGTGCCCTTACACTTTCCATTTAGGGGTGTAGGCAGGCACTCACCCCAAATCACAAGGTGAGAGCCAGTGATCAAGGGGATGTCTGGGCCCCCAAAGTGCACACCCATGCCATTTTAATCTGACCCCTACTCTGGACGACCCAACCCTTCTGTCTACCCCCAAAACTCCCCAGCCCCAACTGGAAGGCCTTCCCAGCACACAAACAGGACGCAACTTTTAAATGAAAAGGAAACTTTAATTTTGGTGGGGAATGAGAGGGTGGGTGGAAGGGGGCATGACACTTTTTCTTTGGAGGGGTGACATGCGGCAGCTTCTGCATTGGGCGGTTCATGCACCCAGGGTGGGCGTGGGGGAGGCTTGGGGGAGGGGCCGTGCCGACCCCTCCCTCCCTGCCCTGGGGGTGGGCTGAGAAGACCCGCAGTTAGCACCAGAGTTGGACGATTTGCAGACCTCCCCTCCCCTCACTGACTCCGGACACCCGCCCCCATCCCTGAGAGCGCCCCCTTGCCACTCCACCCCCCTACACGTGGACAGGCCAGGCCCGCCCCACCCACATTTGAGTGAGAGAAACTTATTGCTGTGTGTGTTGGGGACAGGGAGCCGCTGAGCTCAGGAAGCCCCCCGCCATTCATCCCTCCCCAGTCGCCCCGCCCACGCCCCGTGCCCGTGCGTTCCCGGAGCGCAGGAGCGGCGCGACGTGCGTGCGGGGAGCGCGTCATGCAGCGCATGCGAGTAGTTGCGGGCACCCTGGCGGCCGGGGGAAAAGGGAAGCGGGACTTGGAAGTCGTCCCTTTAGCTCGCTCTCTCCCTCCCCGAATCCCACAGTTTATTGATTTGGGGGGGATGAGAATCACGTGTTGTAGAGGCTTATGATGATCGTGGTTATTTTTTAAAAGCTGAACTAAAAAGCTGGGTACGTGTGGCAGATTGGCGAGCAGGGTGGCAGGGGGGAGACGTTGGGAAGAGGTCTGTACCCTTTAGAAAAGATCCTCACCCCCTTCCCCCTCCCCCCGCACCGTGAGAGTCTGGGGAATCTGGGGGGGAGCTTTTTTTTTTTTTTTTTTAAGAAGTTAAACCCTTTGGCAATATAATCAGTCCCCACCCCATACCCTGGTGTCTGGAGCCCCTAGCCCTTTGCCCCGCCCTGCTCCCCGCAGAACCTGCCCCACCCCTCACCCCTGATTCGCCAGGGTTTAGGGTCCGAGGGAAGGATGGGGGGGGACTCAAAATGCCCCTTGCATAGGAATCTTTGCATCAAGAATCGTGCTCAGTGACCCCCCCTCCCCAAGCCCTCGGGTGAGGAATTGGGGCGGGGAGTTCCTGAGGCTGTGGGACCAGAGGGAGGAAGGTTGCTAATTCTGTGGACCCCCAGCTCCAAAAGGGGGGTCCTCTAAGGATTCTGGGACCCGTGTGATCTCCGGGCGTAGGGGAGGTAGCGCATCCTTGAGCCAGGATGGGATATGAGAAGTGACTTTCCACCCGTGGACGTGGCAGGGCGAGGAACGCGGGACTGGGATGCCAGCCCGAGTGGGTAGGTTGTTTCCTACGCCCCTGATGTTCCAGTGTCCGGCCATTCGGGCACGGTCTCTGCTTTAAATGGAGATGCTTCTGACCTAAACCAACGGTGTTCTGGCCAAGCAGTAGTAGCATCTGCACTTACCGGCCTAGGTGCAAAGTGCCACGAAAGACAAAACCTTTCCAGCGTCTGTCCTGGCACTGGCTAAAACCTCAGCACACCCGCAGAGGCACTAACACGACCCTCTGGGAGACAGTGGTGTCCATGAAGAGGGTACCTTTTGGGTACCATTTAAGGGAAGATGCTGTTGGGGGGCAGGGTTGGGCATTAGAAAGGAGGAGGTACCCTGGAAAGGTCAGGTTCCCCAGAGTTGCAGACAGGTTGGGCCCATCTGGGAAATTCTAGTGACAGGGGAACCTGAGGTGGATGTCTGATGCCAGAGATATGGGGGTGTCTGGTGGTTTGAGGCGTGAGGATTTGGGGGTGTCCAGGAAATGTCCGACATGGGGAAGATTTTGGAGCATCCCAAAGGCTGAAAGTGAGCTGCAGAGCGCGGCCACCTCTTGGAGGACTGAGAGGTGCAGGGATGCACTCCAGGGAGTGGGTGGCGGTGGGGGGCAGCATCTGTGCGCAGAGGCTACGTTCCAGGAGTGTGTGGAGGTTTGGGGGGATGCGGGGTGCCAGGGTCCGTGTCAGGAATTCTGGGTGCAGGTCTCATGTCCTGGGAATCTGGAGGGCATGTTGGGGAGTTTTGTGTGCTAGGGCCAGACCACCCCAGGAGTTCTGGGGTGGGAGGTCTGAGTCCGTGCTGCAAGAACCGAGGCGAGCAGGTGGGGGCGGGGCGGGGGCAGGACGAGAGGGTGCAATTCACCAGGACCCTCCTAAAGGCTGAGGGAGCAGCTTTCCACAGCCCCCTCCCCCACTACCATCTGAGCTCAGCTCCGGTTTTTGGCTTGGGTCACTGTTCCTCCTCCCCCTACATTGTCACTAATTATTTTTTAAAAATCAGTTCTTGATGGGTTGCCCTCCTGGGGTGAAGGGCAGGAGGCTAGGAAACCCTCCTGTGGCTTAAAGGCCAGCCCCACCCACTTGGGGTCCCCACCCCTTCCCAGAGTGCCCCTTCCCTCAACCGTGTGGCATGCAGCCCCCCGGCGCTTATTGCTGAGGTGGAGTTGTGGGGGGAGAGGTCCAGGTTGAGGGAGGCATGCAGAGTAGGGGGGAGGTACCCAAATGTAACTGGCATAATTTGGACGTATTTACACGAGTTGATGGGAGGGGGTGTCCTATGGCTCATGGAGACCTGAGAAGGCTTTATTTGGGGGGTGGGGCGTAGAGTGAGGGACATGGGCTTTGGCCCCTCCCCTCCATCCTGGGGCCCAGGTCGGGGTGAGGGGCCCGGGGGTGTCTGCTGGCGTGGTCGTCCCCGTTGCATATTATTAATGACTTTGATTTTTTTTTTTAAAAAAAACCCTTTTCCCCAGCCCCCCCACCCCCAGCTCCTTTGACCTTCTTCCCTGTCACCCCCGAGTCCCCCCACAGGGGGGAGGGGAGCGCTAGAGGATGGAGGGCAGGGTTGGGGGAGCACGGCGGGTGGCCCTGGGAGAGCCAGGGGGGGTGGCAAGGGGCGCGAGGCGCAGAGACACCCCGCTCAGGCCCGCGATGCTGCTCAGGCTGCGGGATTTCTCGTAACCTGGGGGGAGGGGCGGAAACACGGGGAGGAAGCATGGAGAAGGGGGGCATGGGGAGGGTCCCATAGACAGAGAGACCCCAAGACAGAGGGAGGGAGGCAGGAGAGAAACAGACAGAAGGAATACCAGATGGAGAGAGACAGAGAGGAGGTGAGAGAGACACCAAGCCACAAAAAGACAGAGGGAAAGAGGCGAAGAGATGGACAGAGGCGGACCAAGGAGATGGAGAGAGAGAGAGAAGTGAACAAATCGGACAGTCAGTCGCATCACGGAGAAAGGTTCAGACATGGGGAGGGGGGAGAGACTCAGGGTTAGGAGGCAGGGTGGTGCCCACCGAGCCTCCCCCACCCCATCCCCACGCATCCCGGCCCCCCTTCCCTCCCCACATTGGCCCCCTCATCTGAGGCAAAAAGGGGGGCGGGTAGCAAGGCGGATGGTGGCAGCAGGGGCATCAGCGGGAGCTCAGGTGGGAGGCATGTAGGGGAGCAGCGTGGGGAGGACTTGAGAGGGGGCTGTCAGGGCTGTCAGGGTGGGGGGCTCACCGAGATGTAGAGAAAGGAGAGGGGGCTCTGTGAGGGGCTCAATGGAGCGGAAGCCCGCAGGGCCCCTGGGGCGGAGAGTGGTTCCAAGGGTAGCCTGGGGGCAGAGGCTCACCTGGAGGTCACGTGGGGCCTCTTTCAGGGGCCAGGGAACCTCAATGGGAACGTTCTGATGGGAAGGTCTTGACAGCCACGGGGCTCTAAGATCCGGGAGCGAGGGAGTGGTTTCTTGGAAGCTTAACAATGTCTTAAGAGTTCTGCCAGTGTCGGGGGGGGGGGGGGGGGGGGGGGGGGCGGCTTTTCTAAGCGGGGCCAAGGGATCTGTCTGGGCAACGGTGTCTTGGCCACAGGAGAGCGAGCCTGAGGGGTTGGAAGCCCACTACCTTGGGGACACCCCTTCCCAGCCATTTCCCATTGCTAACCTGGGGGGAAGGGGCAGGGGGGGACCGAGGGTCTCGCGAGGTCTCAGGCGGTGACAAGAGCTGGGGACAGAAATACACAGAGTCATGGCGGGGGGCGGGGTGGTCATGGGGAACCCCCCCAACACAGCTTCACTGTTGGGGGTCGGAGAAACGCCGGATCTCTTCCTCCTCTCTGGTGTTTTCCGAGGAAGGGGAGCAGTGAAATGGGGGGCCGCCAGACATCAAATATGGAAGGAGCTTCCGGGGTGGCTGGGGTTCTGGGGGAGGGGGGAGGAGGGGAGGAGGGCGCAAGGGAGGAGGGAAAAGGCTGGGGAGGAAGGGGGGTCACGTTTCAGGTGTTAGGTGGCTGGTGAGGGAAGATGGAGAAGGGAGAGATCACTGGGCAGGTGGAGGACCAGCCAGGAGGAAGGGTCTTGGGGGGAGGGGAGGAGGGCAACAATGGAGGGTGGGTCATGGAGGAAGGAGAGGAACGGGAGAGTGAGGAAGGCGGGGTCCAGGATTCAGTCAGCCCCATCAGCTCCAGCCATTATTTGAGTTCAATGAATGGATTTTGGCATCAGAGGCGAGAGAAGCAGAGACCTCCCACCTCACCTCCAGCCCTCCCTCCCCACATCCCCAAATCCTCCCCACTCCCTCTGCCCCTCAATTCCAAGGGGCCCACCCAGACTTGGGGGTGGGGGGACAAAGGGCGGGAACAGGACTGGGTGCAAGCAGAGGCAGGGGTGAGATGGGAGTGGGGAGGGGCTGGTAATGAGATGAAAATGGAAGATGGTGTGGGGGGTGGCTACAGAAAGGAGAGGCTGAGGGATGAGAAAGCCACACAAATCCCCTCTGGGTCCTATCCCCTCTGCCATGACCTGGGGCAGTCATGGCCTTCCCTGAACTTTTGTGAAACAAGGAGACTTAGGCAAGGCTGTCTCTGGAGCCTCCCCAAGTCCCGCTATAGCATCTCCTTAGGCTGCGGGCAAGGATTTAGGATGTGTCCGCATTTCTCAGGGAGATTCCACAGGTGTTTGTTGAATGAGTAAGTGATGGGTCGAATTCCTTCGGGGGGGCTCTTCATCATTTTTAAGATCAATCCAGCCTCTCACCGTGGCCAAAATACCCTCTCTATCCTCCTGCACAGCCTGTCTGGCACCCCTCTCCCTTGGGCTGCCTGGCTGCGGCCACACTTCCCTCCTTGCTGTTTCTTTAAAAACCAAGCTCATACCACCTCGGGACCTCAGGACCTTTGCACTTGCTGTTCCTTCTGGCTGCCTGGCCCCTTCTACCTTTCAGGTTTCATGTCACCTCAGAAAGCTCCTCCACAAACACTCTTATCTTAAGTGACAAGAGGTTGGTTTTTTGTTTTTGTTTTTAAACTTCTTTATTTTCTGCTTCCTCCACTCAGGGGGTATCCAACTTTTCCTGTAAAGGGCCTGGTAGTATTTTCGGCTCTGTGGGCCACACAGTCTCTGTCACAACTATTCTATTCTACTGTTCCAGTGAAGCTTTAATTACAAATCAGCTGGCCGACAGAGCTGGCCCCCCGGCCAGCCGGTGCCAATCCACAGCCCAGAGTATGAACTCCGTGACGGCAGATTCTTGCCGTGTGCGATGCCAAACCTCCAGCACCTGGAACTGTGCCCTCAGTGGTTAGTTACTGAATGGATGGATGGATGGACGGATGGATGGAGAAATGGAGCTAGGGGTTAGCTAGGGTCATTGTAAGGGTTACAGAAGATCCGTTAAATTCTGGCACGTGCTAAGTGCTTGGTTATGTTTGCTGAATGACTCACTAGCAACTCTCCCTTCCCTCTGTCCCCAGCCCTTTCCCTCCTGTCCCCTGACTCTCTGCCTCCTTCCTCTGCATCCCCAACAGTCCTGACCCAGGCTCCGGATTCTTGTCCCTGTCTCCTCCTCCAGTCCGTCCCCGAGGGTCCAGAGCTGACCTGCTCTCCCTGGACAAGGCCCCAGCCCCTCAGCCCGGCCCTGCTTTCCTGCCTCATGGTGGTGGCAAGCCCCCAGTCTCCTGGCTTTGCTTGTGCTTGTCACTCTCGTCACTACTGTCACCTGGGATCACTTCCTCGCCAGCAGTCAGGATAACCCTATCAGTTCTCAATTCCTCCAGAAAGCCTTTCCTGTGGCTTCCTCCTACCCTGGGGGGGAGGGTAGTCCTCTTACTGTATGACCCTGTGCCATCTCCACATCCTCAGATGTCGCCTCAAGGAGTGACTTTCTCTATCTGTGTCTGCCTCTCCCAACAGACGGAGAGAGAGCTCCTGGGGAGGGGAGGGGCGATTCTGTTCACTGATGAAGTCCCATGCGGGGGCCCTGAGGGTGCTTTATAAACTGGTCTGCTCACAGGTGTCTAAAAGAGAGGCCGAGTCTTTTTCATCCCATTATGCACCCCAAAGAGTGTCCTGGGTGTGCACCCCATTTTCTGGATTGAATTTTTAAAAAACCAAAAGTGGGAGCAGGGAGAGAGATGTGAATGGGGGTGAGGATGGGGGTCAGTCGCGAGGGCAGGGAGGGCGGTCAGGCATGTGGTGGGAAGGGTCGGGGTTAGTTTTGGGGGGTCAGTGAGGGGCAGGGCAAGTCCTGGGCAGGTGGGTGCAGGGTCAGTGTCCGGAGTGAAGGTTAATTGGATGGAGCTCTTCATGGCGAAGGGGCGGGAGTCTCTGTCAGTGGGAGCTGCATGTGCTCAGAGGGGTTAGTCAAGAGGCAGGGGTCAGAGGGTGGGGGCTACTTACCCCGGGGGGGAGGGGGTTCGTCCACTAGGGGGATATCCAGGCTGCAGCGTTGGCGTTGAGGTCGGGCAAGAAGCTGGGGGGGCCTGGCTTACGCCAGTCTGGGGGGAGCAGTGGGGGAGCACCGGTGGCTGGGGGTGGGGGAAGAGGCCAGAGGGTCGGGGTGGGGGAAATGGAGATGGAATAAAGACAGGTGAAGGGTCAGTGGTGAGGAAACCTGGGGTTGGGGGGGGGGGCTCTGGGAGGGAGGAGGTTTGGGGATGGGATGGGGGAAGGGAAGTCCAGCACCTCCTCCCCCATCCCCCTCTCCCCCCTCCTCTGGGGGAGGTGAGAGAGGGAGGGTCCCAGGGGTCCAGTGGAGGGCACCTCACCTTTCCGGATGGAGCCGTCAGGGGAAGGAGCATAGTCAGTGAGGAGGAAGCAGGCTCGGTCCCGGCTGTAGCGGCCCCGGCTCCCGGGGGTGATGGGGCTCTTGTCTTCTGGGGACATGGCGGGCTGGTCAATGGCCGGGCAGTCCTCATGGGCGAGCGCGGCTGCTGCTGGGTCCCCGTTGGGGCGGGGATCTGTATTCCCAGGGTCAGACAGAGACACAAAGGAAAGAGTGAGGTGTGGAAACTCACAGTGGGGACACTAACCAGGAGAAGGTGTTGGCAGACTTGGATGCTGCAAGTAGGTGACTGAAGGTCAGGGTGTGGGAGGTAGCGGAAGGGCCCAACTGGGAGCAGGGTGTTGGGGGCGTGGCTGGTGGGCTTGGGGAGTGGGCCACTGGGGAAGGGTGGATGGGATGGCGCTGGACAGAGGTGCATAGGAGAGCGTAGGGTGCTAAGAAGTGGTTGTCAGGCCAGGTGTCAGGTGCTGGGAAGGGCAGAGCTGGGGCAGGATGTGGAGCATTGGGCACCCGTTGGAGGGATGGGTGGAGGGGGACACGGGGAAGGTGATTGGGAAGCAAGCTGAGTAGACTGAGCGGGGAGGGACTGGGGTAGGGTGTCGACTTGGTAGGGTGTTGGGTTGGCGTACATCCTGGTGGGAATGTCAGGGGGCTGGGAGGTGCTTATTTAGGGAGGGGTGCTGGGTACTGGTAAGGACACAGTGAGGAAGGGTTAGAAGGTGACAGATGAGGGAGGGGGAAGTGGGGGTCCCCCAGGCTCTGACTCGAGCTATTTTTAATTGGTGTGAAACTGGGTCAGCAGCTGAGGGAGCAAGCCAGGGGGGCCGGACGGCCCAGCTCCCTTTCTTGACCTACTTAAGACATGGGGGTGGGGCCCACCAGACTCTCCCTCCTCCCCGACTAACACCCCAATCTCTGCCTCTGAGGCACAGACTCCCCTGGGGGGGAGGGTAGCGCAAGGCACAGCCAAGTCTTCTCCCACCTCACCGGTTCCACCTCTTCCTCTCTGAACCTCTCAGACCCCTCTCTGCAGAGCCAGAGACTGGGCCCTGGGTACCCAGTCACTACCCCCGTCACCTGGCCTTTCCACCTGCTGGGCCTGTCTCCCCTAGCCACTCTCTGACTCCTACTTTTTAGTCTTAAGTCTTGTTTCCTCTCTTGGTATCACTGTTTGAATAAACTTGAACTCTGGGCCACTGACCACCCCATCTCACCCTCCACCTCGGTCCTGTCTCTCCCTCTTCACTGACAGTCTCTTGGTCTCAGACTCTATGGCCTTTACACTTTTTCCGGGTGTTCTCCGGGAAGCTCAGGGGCCGCAACCATCCCTGGGCCTCTCGTCTCCATCCAGCCCATGATTCACGTGTGAGACCCTCTCTCCCTGTGTCTCCCAGGTCGCCCTGAATACTTCAGTTGCAAGTCTGTCTCCCTCAAAAACTGTCCCTGTCCCATGAAATCTCTGTCTCTGTCCTTGTTTATTTCTGTGCCCTGTCCCTGGCCTCAGCAATTGCCATTCACTTTTCTCTCCCCTCTCTGTTGCTGACCACCCAGTCTCTCCAAACCTCAGCATCCACCTCCTGACCCCCTCAAAACCTCCCCACCTCCTCCCATGCATCTCTGCCTGCACCGCACCCCCCCCACCCCATACACCCCTCATGCCCCCTCCTCACCTGCCCGGTTGATCTCAATTACTTCCTCCTGAGCCAATGGGCAAGGCTCCCCAGGGGCAGGCAGAGGGGGCAGCCCCATGATCCCAAGCCCACCCGCTCCCCCCCTGAGCAGCCCGGGGTGCGTGTGGGGCCCCGGTGGGTAGGCCCCAGCCATAGTCACCCCCATGGAGGGCGGGGTGATAGGTGGTGGGGGGCTGATACCGCCACTGCCGTGGTGAGGGTGGGGTGGGGGCGGCGGGGGCGGGTCAGGCTTGCAGTAGTTGGGTGAGCCGGGCTGCGGGGGGCGGGGGATGTGTTTATTCTTCTTCTTAGGCAGCTTCTGCTTGGCCATGGCCAGCGAGTAGTACATGCCAAAGTTGTTGACAATGACAGGCACGGGCATGGCAATGGTGAGCACCCCGGCCAGGGCACACAGCGCCCCGACCAGCATCCCCGACCACGTCTTGGGGTACATGTCTCCGTAGCCCAGGGTGGTCATGGTGACCACGGCCCACCAGAAGCCAATGGGGATGTTCTTGAAGTAGGTGTGGTTGGAGCCCAGAATGTCATCTGGGTCGGCGCCAATGCGCTCGGCGTAGTAGATCATGGTGGCGAAGATGAGCACGCCCAGCGCCAGGAAGATGATGAGCAGCAGGAACTCGTTGGTGCTGGCGCGGAGCGTGTGGCCCAGCACACGCAGCCCCACGAAGTGGCGCGTGAGCTTGAAGATCCGCAGGATGCGCACGAAGCGGACGACCCGCAGGAAGCCCAGCACGTCCTTGGCGGCCTTGGAGCTGAGGCCGGAGAGGCCCACCTCGAGATAGAAGGGCAGGATGGCCACACAGTCGATGATGTTGAGGCTGCTCTTGAGAAACTCCACCTTGTCCGGGCAGAAGGTGATACGCATGAGGAACTCAAAGGTGAACCAGACCACGCACACGCCCTCCACGTACGTCAGGAAGGGCTCTGTCTCCACCTCCACGTTGGTGATATTCTCCGGCGGGGCCCCGGGGATCGGGGAGGCCTGTGTCACCGTCTTGTTGCTGATGTGGATGAAGCCCTCGTGGGTCTCCAGGCAGAAGGTGGTGATGGAGATGAGGATGAAGAAGAGGGAGGCGAAGGCCACATACTGCGGGACAGGGCAGGAGAGAAGGCGAGAGGTGACCTGGGCATCTGGTCCACGAGACCCTCCCAGTGGCTCCTTTCCTAGCTCCAAATGCTTCCCTCTGATCCTCTCCCCTCTAAAGCTAGTAAAAGGGAAGGTAGAGGACCAGCTCCGGAGAGGAGCTGGCCCTAGTGGCCAAAGCACATGGGCAACTTCTGTCCTGGAAACAGCGATTTCTGGCCCCATGCTCTGTCTCCTAGACCACCTCCCCTCACTCTCCTGTCCCCTGTGCCCTATCTCTGGGCTCTGCTATGGGATCCAGGTGTGGGAGGGGAGACTTCAGATCACACCCCCTGTATCTCAGAGGGTTTGGGGGTGGGCCTGGAGCTGAGGGAAGGGGAAGGAGAGAATGTGGGTGGGGAGGCAGAACCAGGAGGTGGCTAACAGTAAAATCTTGGGTTTGAATCCAGCTTTTCCCCTGCCTAACTTGGATAAGGTGGTTAAGTTTTCCAGACCTCAAGTTTCTACAGGATTATTGTGAGGATCACATTAGGCAAGTAGACAAAGGTTCTGGCTGAGAAAACAGTGTTTGGCCCAGTGTCTGGAACTCAGTAATGTCTGAGCTCTTATGAGGGTATAGGGCTTTTTTTTTTGGGGGGGGGGGGAGGCCAAGGCCTCAGAAAGGAGTCAGGGTTTAGGGACCTTGGTGACAATGTATGAGCCCCAGAAAAGTGAGAAGGCTGGATGAGGCCCTCACCCAGAGAGGACAGGACAGGGCAGGGATGGAAGAACACAGGGGAGGGAGGGGTGTTCTGGCCCTGAAGCCGGGAGGAAGTGTCAAGTCTGCCCAAAGAGAGGGGGTAGATATTGAGGAGAGGTGGGGTTTAAGGCTCTCAAGAGGAATGGAGGGTCAGGGGCCTAGACCTGGGAGAGAGCACAGGACTTAGGGACAAAGTAGGTGAAGGGACTTTTCAGAGGTGCAGAGAATTGGGGGTGGGGGCGTGCTTGGTCATCTCAGGATGAGGGATGACCAGAGTCCTGCCAAACTATTGTGGGTTTTGATGAAGGCTTTGATGAGGAAGGGAGAGGGTGAAGTTAAGATCTGGGAGAAGTGGATGGATCGGGCCCCTCGAGATGATAGTGGGCTTTATCAAATACACCTGGTGAAGCAGTTAGTCCTTGGATAGGAAAGGGAATCAATGTTGGGGCAAAGAGGGGCTTTAATCAGGTGGGTAGAGGAGGTGGAAGGGCCTGGGGTGCAGAGAAGAGAGTGGGGGCCAGGGTCGGGCTGCAGAGAGGACCCTAAACCTTGGGGAGGTTTGGGGGTCAGCGTGGGCCCTTTCTGCCCCGCCCCCCTCTTGGTTTCTCCGCAGTGGTTTAAGAGGCCAGAGGCCGCTGCAGAGCGCATGCCTGGAGCTCCCCCGCGCCTGCTCCGAGCCGGGCGCGCGGCTCAGGATGCGGCACCGCAGTGGGGGCGGGCGGCCCGGGCCGGGGGGCGGGGCGCGCGGCGGCCAGCACCGCGGACAGTTCCCCCGCCGCAGTGCGCAGCCGCAGGGGCTGGGAGCCTTTTTAACCCCATCGAGGCTGCAACCGAGCTGGCCTCGCGCAGCCGCAGTGCCGCCGCTTCACAGCGGGAGGCCGCCGGCCCAGAGCTGTATTAACTCCTTCCCTCCCAGGACACAGAAAGGAAGGTGGGCTTCGCCGCAGTGGGCAGCTGTAGAGGCTGGACAGCTTCGGGACTGGTTTAACCCCTAGTCCCGAGAAGGCTCAAAAGCAGAAGGGGTAGAAGGGCATACAGTCCCTGTAGGAAGCAAAGGAGAGATTACGAGGAAAGGGAGGAGGGGGAGGTAGGGCCGGACCCTCCACTTTTCACTGGCTTCAGCTCCAACTCTACCAAGCTATCTCACTTGAGGCTGGAAAGTGAATGGCGCGCCATGGACACTCAAAAATATTTGTGGAGTCAATGAGTGACCCCTGTAGCTGTCCCGGACGTCTAGTCTCACCTCAGCACCCTTCAATGGGGTCGCAACAAGGAAGGGCGCCCCAGGCCATGAGGGGAAAGGGCCACCTAGAAGCCTGACGGGGGCACGTAGGGCTACGTCCCTTCTGTACCTCGTCCTCCCCACCTCCCCCCACCCAACCCCAAATCTCGCCAACTCAGCGCTTCCCCGGGGCCAAACTTTATGCGGAGCCTCCGGGCCCCCCTCCCCGTTGTTCCCTCCCCCAGCATGAATGCGGCACTGCGGCTCCGCGTCCTTCCCGGCTCAGGACGCGGCACGGTGGGGGGAGGGGGCAGGACTGGTTCCTCAGGGTGTTTAGGTCCCCAGGAGGCTAGAAGGGGTCCCTGGAGTTGCTCTTTCCCTCTTTCTAATTCCCCCCATTTTGAACTGCCCTCCTCTCTCGCAACACGGGGAGGAAGTTAGGAGGAGGAAGAGGTTCAAGGGAGAAGGAGGGAGAAGAGTAGCTATTTAGCTTGGGGAGTTACAAATGTTTGAAGTTATAAAAGTTTGGGGACGGGGAGATGGAGGGAGCTCAGGGAAAATCTGGAATTCAAGGGAGATAGGGTGGAGGAAACATAAGGCCTGAGTGTGTGTTCTCTTTGGTTCACCTTGGAGTGCGGGGAGAAGCTGAGGAGCTCAGTCCAGAGCTTTGGACTTGGAGGGAGGGAGTTGGAAAAGGGGAAGCAGGCAGGCCCGGGGGCGGGTGGAAAGATACCAAAGCAGGGTCGAAAGAACTGGGAGCTATTTTGAGAAGGAAGTTTTGGGGCTGATAACTTGAGGGAGGTGCCAAGGATTAAGGTTAGGTAAAGTTCTGGAGCAGCGAAAAAAGTCATTTATCCACTAGGGAAGGGGCTGCGGGTGGGGGGTGGGGGGTGTCCCGGGGATGGGGGGTGTGCCAGAAGGAGAGAGTAGGCTGTGCAGCTTAAACGATGGAAGGGTGAAGCTGGGAGAATGTATGGGTGAGGAGGAAGCAATTCTGGAAAGCTTATGGGAGGTTCTGGAGACGACAGGCATATTCTCGGGGGCTCAGGAGACTTGGAGGAGTGTGAAAGCCTCTGGGGAAGTCTGGAGCTTTACAGGGAAAGTCCTTGGGATGGGAGTTGGCGTGGAGGATGCATGAAGGGACTTGAACACAGATAGGTCCCGAGGGTCCCAGGAGGAAAGATGTCCCCAGACTTATCGTTGCAGTGAAGGGGAGGGGGAAGTATCTTAGCCAGAGCAAGTGGTCTGGACATTCAGAGGGGTTCAAGACGCTCTGAAATTAGGGTGGGGAGTCTTCCGAGACTTTGGCAGAAGAATCCTGCGGAGGGGGGGTTTCAAAAATAGCCAGGACCCTCAAACTTGGAGGGGGGGTCAGGGAGAGGTGTTGGGAGAATTGAGCAACTGAGGGTTGCAGAGGGGGCTCAGGGGAGGGGTTTGTAGGGGGCGGGGAAAGGGGGGCAGTTTTCACAGGACTTGGGATACTTTGAGGTTTAAGAAAGGATGTCTTCTGAGTGTCTGGGACTGGTCCAAGAAACTGAGGGCTAAGGAAGGGGTCTTCAGGGAGTCCAAGGGGTGGCCAAGAAAAGTGAGGAGTTTAGAGGGGTTTCTGATGGCCCAGGGGTGTGGAAAGGTCTTCCGACAGTGTTCGAGGGGTCCAGGAACGGTGGGGGAGAGGTTGTTCAGAGGAGCCCAGGAGGAAGTTTCTAAGGGTCTAGGGTAACCTAGAGAAGCGGGGTGGTGTTTGAAGGGATCTGGGGAATTCTGAAGGTTGGAGAGCCATCCTCTGAGGATCTGAAGATGGCCGGGAGAGGGGGGTGTGTTCCGAGGCGGGAGACTCAGGGTTGAGGTTAAAGGCTTCTAAGAGACTGGGAGGCTGAGAGGGAGGGAGGGGCTGGGATCAGCCCTAGGATTCGGAGGGTTGGAATGGGGTGCCCCTGGGAGTGCGTGGGGAGGGGAGAGGGATAGGGACTCCGACAGCACGCTCACCCTGGCTGCCCGTGACGAGTAGGGGTCCTCGAAGAGCGCCCACACGCGAGGCTGCCAGCGGCGCCACCACGTGCCGCCCGCGCCGCCCGCGCCCCCTGGCGGGCCCCCGGCACCGCCGCCCGCGTCCTGGAAGCAGAGGCGCTTGAGCTCGCCGCCCGCGCCGTCCAGGCCGCCGACGCCCGCGCCCGCCTCGTCGTCCAGGCCCGCGTCGTGGGCGCCCCCCGCGTTGGCAGCGTTGGCGGCGCCCGCAGAGTCGGGTGCCTCAAAGGAGTCGAGTGCTTCCTCAGCATCGCGGTGCTGTCGGTAGGTCATCCAGCAGCAGGCTTCCACGTCGGTCTCGTCGATGCCCCAGAAGCCGAGCTCCTCCTCGAAGAGCGGCCCGCACACGTCGGCCGGGCAGTGCAGCTTGCCCGTGCGGTAGTAGTTGAGCACGTAGGCGAAGACGCCCGGGTGCCGGTCGAAGAAGAACTCGTCAGTGCCGGGGTCGTAGTCGAAGCGCGCCGCCGCCTCAGGCTCCGTCAGACCGGCCAGACGCGTACCCGGCAGGGTGCGCAGCGTCGAGCGGTACGTCTCATGGCGCACGCCGCCCACGTTGATCACGATCTTGCCGCTGTCGCCACCACCGCCGCCGTGCCTCCCCATGGCCGCCGCCGGCAGCCCGGGGCATGGCTCGGCGCGCCGGTCCCCGGGCCCGTGGGATGCCGGGGGGCCCGCCGGGGACGCGGCAGGGCCGGGCTGCGCAGGCTGCTGCTGCTGCTGCAGCGGCGGCGCTGGCGGCGGCGGGGAGTCGGGAGGCTGCGGCGGCGGTGCGGGCTGCTGCTTGCTGGCCCCCTGGCGCCGGCGGAAGGAGGAGACGCAGACTGAGCTCAACATTGGCCGAGGGGGGGCGGGTCTTTAGGGGCGGGGCCTTGAGGGCGTGGCCTCAGGGGAGAGACAGAAGTGATTGGGTGGAAAAAGAAATAAATAAGAGGGCGGGCCCTAAATTGGGGATTAACCGAGGTGATTGGCCTGAGGGATAGTGGGCCGGAGTTGAAACACAGAGAGAAGGGCGGGGACTCTAACCGAGCCCAGCAGAGTGGGGTGGGACAGCAGATAAAACACACCGATTGGAAGTTTCCGAGAACAGGGGCGGGGCGAGGTGTTGCAGGAGGTGGGACGCACCTCTAAAGTTGGCTGGGTTGGCAGCACAGAAAACCGAGGAGGAGGGGTTAGATATAAGAAAGATCCGATTAAAATGAAAAAAGGATGGGGCGGGGCAGAGAAAAGGGACAAGTCCAAGCTATTTAAAGAAGCAGGACTGGCCGTGAAGGTCGAAGCGAGGGGGCGGGGCCGCCAAGGTGGAGGCCGTTCTGAGGACAGAGAAAAATCGCGGGCCCAGACTTAAACGGCGGATAAGCAGAACCCGGTGGGGAAGGGCATACGGAGACTGCCGGGTTGGGCTCCTAACTTTGTTCGGACGGGGAAGGATAGCTCTTACAAAGAGGCGGGGTCGAGAAAAGTAGTAGAAGCTTCTTGATTGGTCTGGCTCAGTAAGGGGGCGGGACTAAATGAGTGCGAGAGCTGGTAAAGGAGAGTGGAGAGTATGGTCACGCGAAATGGTGTTAGGCTGTTGAAAGGGGACGGGCAAAGGTTACATGGACTGAGACTCAGTAAGAGGGGGCGGAGATGAGCGAGACCTGAAAACCTGAGAGCACCTGGCTAGGAATACGGGTCGGAACAAGGTAAAGAAGGGATGGGGCGGGGGCTTCACGCTTGGCCTGATTAGACGGGGCTCTACCGGGGTAATTAGTGTCAGGATGGGTGGAGCGGGGCTAAGGAAGGTGAGTGGGGTCTACGAATGGTAGAAAACGTCTTGAATGGTCTGTGAAAGGGCAAGACTAAGGGAGGGCCGAGGCTTTAAGGGGCTTGAAAGCAAGCAGGCTAGGCTGGGGGCAGGATAGGACTAAGAGAAGGTAAGGAACGAGAGATGGGGATGCTAAGGACCTGTAAAGAGTACAAAGCTGCCAGGCTGGACGGGGCGGGAGGGAAGACCTGGAACGAGGAGTCTTGGGAACCAGAGAACCTGGGAGAGAGCCCTAAGAGTCGATATGGACTTAGAGGCTGGAACGAGAACTTCCAACTGGGAAAGGGGACTAGGTCTAGATAAAGCCGACTGCAGACAGAAGATTCAAAGAATGGATGAGGACTGATGAAGAAGGAGCCGTATGAAAGGCAGAGGGGAGAAACCAAAGCGCTCCCGGAAGCACAGCCTAAGGCTGAGGCAATGGGCGGGGCCAATGGGAAACAGGGCCGGGTAAGGTGACAGAGTCCTGGTGGCGGAGAGGCGGGGCTAGTGGAGGGGCAGGGCCAGAGCTAGGCTTACTGCCCAGGAGCGGGCCCGGCCCCGCCCCCTAGGCTGGCCTAGCCGCTGGAAAGCAGGGCGCAGGCGCAGGAGCTGGGGCGGGGCCAGCGGCTGCGGCTGGGGCTGCGGCGGGAGGAGGTAGTGCCTGTGGGAGCGGAGGGGGCGAGTCAGTGCTGCGGCCTTTTTCTCGCCACTCGGTCCCTGGCCCGCCGCCTCCCTCTGCAGGGCGGTGTGTGGTTCGTATTGCCTTCCCACCCACCCCTGCTCCCGTTTCTGTGTCTCTTTTTATTCCCTTTCTCTGAGAATCTGTTCTCCCGTCTCTGCCCTCACCCCTCTGAGACCCAGGCCCCTCTTTTCTAAGTCTCCCTTTCTCTGGGTCACTGTCCCATTGTTCTCTGAATCTGTTTCCCTTCTTGAGTCTTTGCCTCCCTTCTAAACCTCAGTAGCCTCTCCCACCACCGTGTCTCGATACTGCCACCCCCAGCCTCTTTCTCTTGGTCTTTGTACCTTTTCCTCAGGGATTTGCCGTTTTCTCGGGGCCTCTGTCCCCCTCTCCCTAGGTCTCTGTCCGACACTGCCCCCCTCCCCGGCTTTGTTCTCCCACTCTCTGAATCTCTGCCCATTCATCTGGGTCTGTTCCCCTCACTCTTGTTATATGACCTCCCTCCCTGTATCTTTTCCCCCTTCACTATCTCTCTGCCCTCCCCCGACTGCCTTTTCTCTTTCTGCGCTTTTTCTGTCGGTCCCCTCCACGGGTTTCTATCCGCCCCCCTCCCCCCGAGTCTGCCTCCCTCTCTCCGGGTCTCTGCTAGCACTTCTTTGGGACTCTGTCCCGCTGTCCTTCAGTCTCTGCCCCTGTCCCTGGATCGATGGATCTCTGACCCTTTCTCTTAGGCTCTACCATCCCCCCGCTCCCATTATCCCTTCTAAACCCCATCCTGGCCAGGACTCCAGGCTGCGTCACTGCAGAGTTGTCCTGCAGACCAGAGAGGTAGTTTCCGTCACCCCTCACGCTCGGTGCTCCCCAATGTCCCTGATCCAGGATCCTCCAGTAGTCCTCAAGCCCCCGACGGGACCCAGGAGGACAGAGAAAAGACATCGGGGCTTCCTACTCCTCTCTGTCCCGAATTCTGGTGTATCCCCAGGCAAAAGCAGTGAATCCTGAGGTGAGGGCTTGGGTTGAATGAGGTTCTGGGCAAGTCAGGGGTGGGGGGAGGGGCTGGAGCAGAAATTGGGTAGACACTAGGGGCTAGGGTAAGGACCTTAGTCAGCCATCCACACTTATCCTCAGCATCCTCCCCCCACCACCACAACTCTACTTTTCTGCTTTTGACAGCAGCCAGGCACGGGATCAAGTTACAAATCAGCGTTTTTGCAAAGGTCGGGTGTGGGAGAAAGTGCCAAAGTGCTGACTGGGTGGGGGTGGGGGGCTGGATAGAGGAGAGTATGGAATGAGACCCTGGATTGGGGACCATGGGAGGTGGAAGGAGGTGGCAGCAAGGAGCAATAGGATGGTCCAGACTCCATCAGACCCTGGGAAATTGGATGCCACCACTCCTTTATGGCTGTCCCCAGGCCCCACCAGGGTATGTGAGGACTTGTGGGCCTGGGTTCTCCACCATGCAGGGGCAGGATGGGGCGGGGTTGGGGGGGCGCTTCTGGAGGCAAAATGAGGGCTCTGGCTATGGGACACCCAGCCCCGCAGACAAACTAGGGCAAGTGGACTCGATTTTTAGCGACTGATACCAGGAACGGGGATCATTTGTCCATCCCTCCTCCTTCCCAATCTATCCTTCCCCAGGTCCTCAAGGCACAAAATTCCTGAAAGCTCCTTACTCCTACCTCTGTCATCCTCAGCGCTCCCTCCTAATTCTCACCCCCCCATTCCCCAAGGCCCTGGAATTGGGAGTCTCTCCCTTCCTGACTTCTAGGATCTTGTTCCTCTGCCTCATACCCATCAGTTCCAAATCCAGGAAACAGGTCTCCCGGACACTAAAGCTGAAAATGTGGGGACTTTGCTCATGATCTTGGTCCCCCGAGATCCTCCAAACACCTTGGCCCGTTATTGAGGGGGAATCTCCCCACTGTAACCTTTGAGTCCTCGTCTCCCGAGTCCCCCCCTCCATTACTGGGATTTGGACTGTCTTTCCGCCCCGGTCCCCTGAGCCTTCTATGCTCCGCTGTACTCACCCCTAGTCGAAGCGGGGCGGGGATGGGGGAATCCCGGGCTGGCGATGGGGGGAGGGGTGACCCAGCTCTGGGCAGCAAAAGGCTGGGGAGGGGTGAGTGACATCATCGCCGGAGGAGGGGCAGCACAGTTCCCCCCAACTCGGGGGCTTCAAGCCCCGCCTTTATTGCGGACCCAGGGGTCCCGGAACCCAAGAAGAGAATGGAGGAACAGGAGATGAAGTCTGCGGGAATGATATCGCCTTCCCTTAGAACGAGAATTGGAAAACCCCTCACGATTTCAGCCAACAGCCATTGCCACCTGTCGCTGCCGTCGCGACCTATCGCCTCCCACCTTGTTGTGTCTGCGCCCGCCCCCGGCAGGCCGTGAACACCGCCTGAACTACGACGGCCGTGATGCTCCGTGAGCCGGGTGCCTTTGATGAGAGGCAGTGTAGGCGTAGGGCTTTATGGGAATCGTAGTATGGGACACCCACACCAGTGTGAGCCCTGAAGGAGCGATACCATCATCCTTTCCTTCACTACAGAGATCCGGACACTAGTTTTTCTCTCCAAACCTTACTCACGAAAAAATAAACTACCCAGGTAGGTTCAATGGAAACAGCGAATATTTACTGAGTAGCAGGGGCCTTGGCTATCCAGTGCGCATGCGTCTGACCAGCGCTTCAAACAGAACTGCGCCTGCGCGAACCCAGCCCCTCGCTTTCAGGCACCCGGAGAACGAGCGCGCGCCAGCCCCACTCGGGCACCTTCTTTCCTGTTCCCGCGGTCGAAGACTGCCACATAGCTTCGCAAGAAGACATCTCCGAGGATCCAGAAGGGCCCAGCGGGTGGAGGCACGTCCAGAGCCCCGAAGCCAGACAAGCAGACATGGACACCACCCAGAGTAATCTGCAAGGTGACAAGCCGGACCACTGGGTGTCATGCCCATGGAGCTCGCTTCTTCCCTGGAGCCAAAGCTTCGCCCTGCCCACTTCCCCGGGCACAAAATTTGTTTCTGTGATCTCTACTTCGTCCATGTGAGTCTGAGTTCTCACAGCTCCACCTCTCATACCCCCACTTACCGCGTCACTATGACGTATTTGTGAGAGCTACCTACCTGGATGACGTAGTCCTGGGCCGTGAGGTTAAGCCAGACCCCCCCAAGGTTAAAGGAGATTGGAGGGAGAGTTGAGATTTTCGAGCACTGGATCATGTGCTGAGGAAGAGGAACAGGCAGAGGTAAGGGATTCCCGCTCTGCTCAAACGCTTTGCGTGGCTCCCCAGTGCCACACCTTACTGGGCAGCTCAATGTTCAGAGCCTTCCGTGTCAGGCCCTGCTGCCTTCTCTACCCTTCACACCTCGCCTTTCACCCTGTATAATTGTCAGCACTTCCCTTTGGCTGCCATTGGATCAAACCTTCTTTTCCTCTAATTGTAGATCAAAAACTGGTGGCTCGTTTGGGGGCCCCCAGGTATGTTTAATTTGTCTCACACGGTGTCTAAAATGTTTTTAAAATCCGTTACCAACTGTATGCCACGGTAGCATACTTTGTATCCTGTGGAGTCTGCTGCTGTACAACCTCATACAAGTTACTTAACCTCTCTGTGCCTCGGTTTCCTATCTATAAAGGTAGATGATAATACCTCATAGGGATATTGTGTGAGAAAGAAATGAACTACTTGGGAAAAGGGCCGACACATAGTAAGTGCTAGTATTATTTACAACCCAGGAGGTTTCAAATAACGTTTTCAGGGTTCTCCAACAAACCAGAAGATCTGGCTTTCCTCACATACTTGGCTGGAGCTGAGGAGCTGAGAGCTGCCTTTTTAGATTGACGGGGTGTATGCTCTCTGGTTTACCTCAATCCCCACCACTGCCAAGGTCCTAGCAGTACAGTATTAGGCTATTATTAATAACCCAAGCAGTCTATCTTCCTGAACAACCACTAGTCATGACTTTGTTGGGAAGGCCAGGAATGGGGAGAACAAGGTTGCATTAGAGATTGTAGAACACCCTGGACAGGGAAGATAATAACAGCAACAACAGGCACTGTTGTGAGCACTTTAAATGGATTAATGGATGCAACCCTCGCCACACACCTAAGAGGTGAGAACCAGTAACCCTGTATTAGGGGCTGAGAAATGTTAAAGGATTTGTCCAGGATAGCCAGCCAGGAAATGGCAGAGCTGGATTCCAACCTGGGCAACCCATGGCCATAACAACTCTGACCTACCTAGTTCCTCTGGCTCGTTAAAGGCCTACATACGTCTTGGGCATTTGACTTAGAACCTCAGGAACTGAGTTGACCTCACTGTCTTAGAGGCACCAAAGAGCACAGTGATGGAGCCACAGATATTCAGACCTGGGAGGACCCTGCGTCATCATCTCCTCACGTCCGCTGAGTCACTCCGTGTAGACACTTGGGAGGTGTCCCTGCTTCTTCCCACTTCCCCCAGCCACTCACAAGGTCCAGTGCTTCCTGCCCTGGAATACCTCCTAGCCAGCTGATTCCCACCCTCCGACCCCAGCACCCTGCCCAGGTTCTGCCAGTAAACCCCATTGGCCTCCCCCCACCAGACACTGAGTCCTCACCTCCCCACCCAACAGGGGAAATCCCCCGATGGCTTTATGCAGGGCCCGGATCTCCTCCCAAGGTCCCGTGATGAGAGATGTGCCTGTATCCAGAATGGCAGCACAGCCCTGGGCACAAAGAGTCAGCCCTGTGCCCACCTTCACACTGTGATGTTGAAGGGAGCCGTCATTAGAGCCAGTGTCCTAGGGGTCCAGGCCTCCAGCCCCTCCTCCCTCAGACCCAGGGGTCCAGGCCTCTGGCCCCTCCTCCCTCAGACCCAGGGGTCCAGGCCACCAGCCTCCTCCTTCAGATCCAGGAGTTTAGGCCCCAAGTGCCCTTCCTGCCGGGACACTGGAGATAAGTCTCCAGCCCACTCCTGCTGACCTAGGAGGCCAGGTCCCTCACCGCTCCATGTGGATCTGCCAATAGGCAGGAACTGTGACTGGTACGTAGGTGAGGGGTGGGATGTAGTGTGCTGGGTCCGAGCCCCCCAGAACCAGCTGTCCTCCATCAGCCACTGCAGGGTCCCTGCAGAGACAGGGTGCTATCAGTGTGTCTCCAGAGTTGGCCCTGCCAGCCCCAGGAGTGGACAAAGGTCAGTTTCTGGGTTCTAGATGAGCTAGTGAGATGCAGGCAGGGCCAACTCTGTTGGGACCTTGGCAATGCAAGAAGTGCAAAGAAATGCAGCTTTTCTTGGTGGAGATCAGGAGCTTATGGTCTTGGAGGCTTCCTTGAGTGGGTGTGGGACTTCCTCATTTGGCTGTGGAAGGTAGGACTTTGGGGGGTACATTTCAAAAGAGCTTACTTGAGCCAAAACTGATGAATAGGCCAGGGAGCAAGATCTCAAATGTTCCTTTCGGGGGGAAATTTAGGTGGGGCATTGGGGTTTCTGACTTGGCTCTGGAAGGTGTGATTGCACAGGACTGCGGTGGCTTCCTAGTGGATGGGGAGACTTTTTGAATTGCATGTCTTAGAATTCAGAGGCCGTAGGCTTTCTGGCTTGGCTAAGGATGGTGGGAGTAGGGGCGGGACTTCCTGTAGATGAGGGAGAGCAGGACCTACTAAGCGGTGGGTGGGACTTCCTGAGTAGGCTGGCCATCAGAGTAACTGAAAGGGCACAGGGTTTTCTGCCTGTGGGGAGTGGGCCTCCAGGAGGGAAGGTGGAGACTTTGGGATGGGGGGAGGCACTTTCTGAGCATAAAGCTGAGCTTCCTAAAAGGTGAGTGGATCTTGGATTAAAATGGGCAATTCCTGACTTCTGCTGTGTTTTCTCAGATGGAATTTGGGCTTTATGGTGAAGAGGGATTCTTAACGACTATTTGATTGGGTAGAGCATGGAATTCCCTGATTTAAGTTGGAAATATAGAGTTTTTAAACTGACAGTAAGCTTCTTTAGCGTATCTGAAGGTGTTGCTTAGTGAGTGGGACTTATAAATAGAGTTCAGATGTTTCTTACATTGGGTAGGTGAACTTCCTGTGTTGGGTGGATGACTTCCTAAATAAAGAGGAGCTCAGTGACTTCCTGAATGGAAGGTGGAACTTCCTGAAGGCTGGCAGAGCTTCCTCCTTGGGGGTAGGGCTCACAGGGAGGTAGACCTTCCCCCATTACCTGTTGAGGTAGAAGGAGAAGACAGGCTTATCCAGTAGACCTTGGTCCACCAGGGCATCCAGTGGGGGCTGAACTCCATCCACAGCCAGAATGGGAAAGCCGAGGCCCAGGATCCCATCGAAGAGGGCAAAGGTGAAGACCAGGCTGGGCTCCCACAAAGCCTCCCCGAAAATCACTGATGCACCTGTGATTCCCCCAATCTATGGCAAGATTCAAATGGAGTCAGTTACTTCTGGGGGGACATTTCCTACATACCCCTGAGAGGTCCCCGCCAAGCACATGTGGAAACAACTCCCACTGCATAGGAAGTGTCACCTCTCCACTTAGGGTTGGCAGCCCCTTTACCCAGGAAACCCACCTCTGCGCTTGGGAAGCTCTGCCCACTGGCCCAGGATGCTGGACCTCCTCAAGCCCCTTCCTACGCCAGATAATTTTAGACATTGAGGTTCTCCCAGGGGTTAGCCTTCCCGGGGTCAGAGGTCACCCACAGTCAGCTTGTCCTCACTCAGGATGCCGCTCAGCCGCCCAGTTCCGTATTGAATGGCGAACTTAGTCCCATTGGGCTTGAAGGAGCTGGAGGCGCTGGAGTTGAAGCGATGGTGGAACCCTAGGTCAGAAGGTCAGGGAGCCGTCATTGGGGGAGCAGGGTGTCCCTTGGGCAACTCAGAATCCTTTGGGAAGCTAAGGCCTAGCACCCCCCCCTTTCTCCCTTCAACCCCACTCAGCCTCATGGTCCCGCAGGAAAGCTCACAGCAGGGCAGACTGAAGAGGCGGCATCTCTTGGACGGGACCCAGAGATTGGAGGAACCAGTGTCAAAGACGACAGAGAAGTTTTGTGGGGGTGTCCCCAGCCCAATTGTCCCATAATACTGGGCCTGAGAGCAAAAAGGAAAAAAGAAAAAGAGCTGGTAAATGAAGAACTTCTCCCGAGGGCGGGAGGGCGGGGGCTGTGTGGGGCTGCGACTCACGTTCATGAAATTGGAGAGAGACACAGAGGTGGCATTGCCCCCAGGGGACGGGGCCCCCAACCTGAGGGGCTCTGGTGGGTTTCCCCAGCCCCTCAGTGGGTTCAGGGGCCCGCTTCCGGTGTAGACTCGGCGGAGAGGGACCCTGTGGGCAGGAGAACACTGAAGCTGCCTTCCTCTAGAGCAGGGGTGTAAACTCATTCCCACCGGGGCCCTTCAAAGGCAACCACGGCGCAAATGTGCCCCCAGCCCCGTGAAAATGAGTTTGACACCTGTGCCCGAGACCCTCTATCACAGTCTTTCCCAAGTAGAATATAAGGACCAAGCAAACACCCTTGTGGCCCTACAGATAGTACCAGTCATTCCCAGAAACATAAAATAATGACCTTCCAGGTAACCCCCCCAAACACCTACCAGGCCACTGTGACAGAGTTCCCCAGGACTCCACACGAGCAAACCCACCAGGACAGACCTTTACGGAAGAGACCTTCCAAATATCCCAGGGAATGGGCACTCAAACTTTTCCAAAGACCCTCATGTAAAACTAGCCCTTGCAAAAAGCTGTAGTTAGTGAAGTTGGAGGCTATTTTCCCCATCACTGGGGGAAGAAATATAAGCACCAAAACCCAATTTCACTCTTTCAACTAAAATACAGTCCAGATATATCAAAGACTTAATGTGAAATGTAAAATTGTTGGAGCGCTGGCAGGAGGAGGTACAGTGTTTCAGTAACCGGGACAAGGCCGGCTTTTCTCAGCATGACACCACGGCCAGAAATGTTGGGAATATTGCCGACTGTAACTCTAAGATTGTAAACCTCTGGGCTCCCTCCCCTCAACACAGAACACTGTAAATAAAGGACAAAAAAAAAAAAAATCTAGGGGAAATAATTACAAGCTGTACGTCAAAGAGTTCTTATCTTATATACAAAGAGATGCTACAAATAAATAAGACAATCCAGTGTTGGGAGACAGTTCCTCCCATTTCTACAGAGGCAATGGCTGCTTTTGTCCAGACTGGCTTGTCCAGATTTATTTAGTTATTTATTTTTAGACGGAGGGGAAGGAAGAGGGAAAGAGGGAGAGAAACATCCATGTGTGGTTGCTTCTTGTGAGCCCCCCTACTGGGGACCTGCCCCACAACCCAGGCATGTGCACTGACTGGGAATCGAACCTACGATCTTCCGGCTCGCAGGCCAGCACTCAATCCACTGAGCTAAACCAGCCAGGGTGGAATGGCAGACTTTTTTGTAAAGGCTTTCCAGGCTGGCTGTCTCTGTTGCTGCCCCTCAATTCTATCAGCCTAGCATGAAAGCAGCCATAGATGACACATCCATGTCGAACGAATTGCAAAAATAGGTGACAGCCTGGCCCTGGCCAGGTAGGTCAGTGGGTTAGAGTGTTATCCCAATATGCCAAAGTTGCAGGTTTGATCCCTGGGCAAGGCACATACAAGAATCAACCAATGAGTGCAAAAATAAGTAGAATAACAAATCAGTATTTCCCTCTCTTTCATTTCCTCTCTCTCTAAATTTAAAGAAATTAAAATAAAAGAGCCCTGGCTGGTGTGGCTCAGTGGATTGAGTGCCGGCCTACAAACCGAAATGAGGCTGGTTCGAATCCTGGTCAGGGCACATGCCTGGGTTGTGGGCCAGGTCCCCGGTTGGGGGTGTGGGAGAGGCAACTAACTGATCCATGTTTCTCTCCCTCTCTTCCCCTCTCTCCAAAAATAAATCGTAAACTCTTTAAAAGAAAAAAAGAAAAACCCTTCACAGGCTGGATTTGGTCCTTGAGCTGAGTGTTTGAGCTGAGCTGAGTGAGCTTCTGATGGAGTAGATCTGAGGCCTGAGAATTTGCGTGTCTTTTTTTTTTTTTTTTTAAGATTTTATTTATTTTTAGAGAGAGGGGAGGGAGAGAGAAAAAGAGGGAGAGAAACATCGACTGGTTGGTTGCTTCTTGCACGCTCCCAACTGGGGACCTGGCCTGCATCCCAGGCATGTGCCCTGACTGGGAATCAAACCAGTGACCTTTAGTAGGCCCGCGCTCAATCCGCTGAGCCACAGCAGCCGCGGCAAATCTGCATTGCTCAGGAGTTCCCGGGTACTGCATTGCATTGCTGTTAGTCCCGGGACAACGCTGGTTACAGACTTGGGAAATAATGGCCATGGTATTTTAGGTAACACAAGCAGGTCAGCAAACCTCATGTGCAGTGACATTTTTTTACCTGTCTGTCGTCGCTCCTTGGAGCCCTAACTCCCACTCACGGCTTGGCCCTCTCCCCTCCGCCACTTGGTGTTTGAGAGGCTCAGGAATGTGAAGTGGGGACAGTGTTTCCTGGAACACTGTCCTGTGCCCCTCCCCCCATCTAGAGTTTCAGCCCAGCGCCAGAGGAGAGGAAGGGAGAGATTGGGGGAGGCACTGGCCAGATGAGGGGAGGGTCATTGGGATCCGTCCCCCAAACTGAACTTATTGAGACCTAGACGGTTTGGAAGATGCCAATCCGGGAGTCTCAGTTTAAATGTCACAGACCTGGGTCTCCAAGACCTGTTGGTGGGGGGGAGGTGTCACATTCAGGTGGGGACCCACAGGGTCCTCCCAATCATAAACGGAGAGGAGCGCGACTGGTCTGCAGTCAAGGGTGTCTGGGCCGGAGGATCTTGGACTAAAAGGGAGGGGGTCTTAGGAGAGAGCAGGGGGGAGCCCTCAGGGCCGAGAACCCAGTGTGGGGTCCCTGTAGCCGAGGGACAACAGCCATGGGTCCTGGGGCGCCAGGGCGGACAGGCAATGAGCTGGGAGCCCCAGACTTAAAGGACAAGAAGGGGAGATTGGGTCCCAGGTTAGGGGGGCGGGGGTCCCCAGTACCGGATCAGCGTGGCCCCGGCGGGCTGCAAGGTCAGCAGCGGCAGCAGCAGCAGCAGCAACGGTGGCAGAGACATCTCTGGGCACCCGGGTGTGGGCTCGGGCGTCGGGCAGCTCCGTTTTCTATCCACCACCCCCACCCCCGCCCCAAGGCTCCGCCCTGCTCACCTCTTACCTCTGAGTTTCAAAGATGACCGCGACCTGAACTCTCCTGGTGGGTGACACGGGGAAGCGGGTGGTATTTCTGAGAGGATACGCAGAGTATTTTTGGAGGGTTGCAGAAGTATTACCCCGTGTCACTGTCACACTTCACTCTCGATCTCGGTGGTGGTGGCAGCGGCGACGGCGGGGGTCTCTTGCGCCCCAGGCCCCATCTTTTAGCTAGTATCACTTTTACTTATAACTTCCACTTCCTTTTTCTTAGACTCATTAACCACAAGGGTTTCTTGAGCAAGCGAAGGGATGGTCGGCGTGTTGGTGCAGGGGCTGGGGGGAGGGGGCGGGTGGAGAGGGCCAGACTAGACGCCCTCCTTCCGGTGTTAAGTGGCACCTGGGGCGTGTCAGGGCCCCCGACTCTGTGTTTTATTGGGAAAATACTGAAACACAAATAAAAGTCGCCCATAGGCCCCTCCACCCCCGAAAAATAACAGCCCTGGCCAGGTAGCTCAGTTGGCTATAGCTCCACGTGCGGAAGTTGCAAGTTTGATGCCCTGTCACGGCGCGTACAAAAAGCAATGGGTGGATGCATAAATAAGTGGAACAACAAATCTCTCTCTCTCCCCCTCCTTTCTGTAAAACCAATAAATAAAAATTAAAAATTAACAAAAAGCATAAAAATCATTCTCATTGACTCTCTGTCTCTAGGCCTGCCTTTGTTTTTTTTCTACTTAGGAAACTTCTAAAAAATTAACGAGTATCGGAAAACCTGGTTAAAATGCAGATTCTTGGACACCACCCTCAGAGATTCTGACTCCAAAGGCCTGAGATCCAACCCAAGAATCTGTATTTTTTCAATAAACCCACTGATCACGGGGCCACAAGCATTTGTGAGAAAATCTATTCAATCTTTTTTTGTTTTCCAGCTTAGATTTACATATCAATATCAATATCAGCAGGCGCTTTTATTTAAGTAAAGACAAAACTTTGGCCCTGGCTGGTGTAGCTCAGTGGACTGAGCACTGGCTTGGGAACCAAAGGGTCACAGGTTCGATTCCCAGTCAGGGCACATGCCTGGGTTGTGGGCCAGGTCCCCAGTAGGGGTCGCACAAGAGACAACCATACATTGATATTTCTTTCCCTCTCTTTCTCCTTCCCTTCCCCTCTCTCTAAACAGTAAATAAAATCTTAAAAAATAAAAAGACAAGACATTGATCAGCAACTTTTCTTCTTCATTTAACCCTATACTTTTGGACTTGGAAAAATATTACATATAACTTCCATATAGTAAAATGCACAGATCCTCAGAGCTCAGCATGGTGGCCTCGCTTCTTTTCCCTGACATATTATGAAGATCTTTCAAGCATATAACGAAGTTGAAAGAATGATACCACGGACCCCATTACCCACCACCCAGATTCTGCAATGAACACACTGTGCTGGATTTTCTTTGTTACACATCTATCCACTTGTCTGCCCCTCCCTCCATCCATCAGGTAACCTGTCTGTTTTTATCACATATATTTCAAGTAAGCTGCTAACACCACATTCTTCACCCGTTAACACTTGAGCATTTATGTGATCAGCTTAATGGATTTTTATGTGTATACATGAGCAGCCACCATCCAGATCAAGACATGAAACATTTCCAGCTCCCCAGAGGGTTCTCTGTCACTGTCTCCCAGCCAGTGTCCCCCAAAGGTGACGAACACCCTGATATCTTTGGCCGTAGGTTAGTTTTGCCTGTTCTTGGATCTCATATAAAATGAATCAAATGAATTCTTCTTTGGTGTCCAGTTTATTTTATTTTCTATCATATGTCTATGATATTTTGTGGAGCATTTTGTTTTGCTTTGTTTTATGGTATTTTGTTATAGCAGCCCAAATAGATTAAAACACTGTATGATTCCATTCATTGTAAGTTCAAGAACAGACGAAATGAATGTATAGTTGTAGAATCTTGTCCTGGCTGATGTGCCTCAGTGGATTGAGCACCAACTTGAGAATCAAAGAAAGGGTCACTGGTTCGATTCCCATGTCAGATCCCATGCCTGGGTTGCAGGCCAGATTTCCAGTAGGGGGCGCTCGAGAGGCAACTTCACATTGATGTTTCTTTCCCTCTCTTTCTCCCTCCCTTCCTCTCTCTCTAAAAATAAATAAATAAATGAAATATTTTAAAAAATTTCATTGAGCTATGCATTTAAGATTGCACATTTTACTTTAGGTAAGCTTTGCCACAGGAAAAAAATTAAAATAAATATAGAGATGACTGCCAGCAAAACAATCAAGTGCTTACATTATTACAACTCTTTAAATGCTATTCCCATTTACATGAATTGGAAAGGCCTAGAGAAAAGCAGACTTGGGAGGATGCACTAGTCAGCTAATGCTGTGTAACAAATCACCCCCAAAACCAAGGAATGTAAGACAGAAATAATCATTTATTATCTTTTGTGGGCTCTCTGAGTTAGAAATTTGGAAGCAGCTTGGCCACGGGGTTGCAGACAGATGTCCTGAGATTGTCACCATCTGAAGGTGTCACTAGGCCTGGAGGGTCTGCTTTCGATATGACTGGGGCCCAACTGTTGAAGGTGGGTTTTTGTTCAGGATGATGTAGCAAGAAAGTCCCTTAGGTGGACCCTGGAGGAAACAGATCTTCAAGAATGGAATTCCAAGGCGGGGGCGGGGGGGGGGGGTGGGACTCCCAGGCACAGAGGTGGGCCTAAGGTCCCCAAGTTTCGGGAAGCTTCCTCAGCAGTACCATGAGGAGGGCTGGACATTCAAGAGAATCCTCAAGGAACAGAGGCCCAAGGGTTGTACAAACAATGATGCAAGAGAGGGAGGAAACATTGCAGATGGAAAGTTTTGAGTAGGGAGAGGAGAAGGGAGTCGGTGCCCGAGTGGAGGCATGGCCTCTTATGGCTTGTCCGAGCCTGGCCTTGGGAGGAGCAGCGGTGCGGGTCCCTCTGCACAAGGGCCAGGATTGTCCCTGGGGTAAGCACAGACAAGTTTTCTTCTGATCGCTTCTATTTTTCTTGGCAAAAGAAGAAGTGAGAGCGAAAAGGGGAAGGGGTGCTAGAGGTTTAGAGAAAGTGAAAAAAAATGATTCATTTAAAAAATGTATTAGTTTTCTTTTATTTTTATTTTTGCAGTGTTTTCTTTTTTTAAGTTGAATCTTTAATGTATTTTTTCATTGCCATTTAGTCCCCTTAGACCCCTCCTCCCCCCAGCAATCACCACACTGTTGTCCATGTCCACGAGTCCTTTTTCCTTTTTGCTCAGTCCCTCCACCCCCTAAGCTCCCCCCACTAGCTGCCAACCTGCCCTCCACCTATGAGCCTGTCTCTGTTTTGCTCGTTACTTGGGTTTGTTCATCAGATTTCACATATTGAAAATGATTCTTAAGAGTCCTAATCAGTGTGGCTCAGTTATTTGGGTGTTGTCCCGCAAAGCGAGACATCACTGGTTCCATTCCCGGTTCCGGGCACACGCCTGGGTCGTGGGTTTGGTCCCGTGCGCGTTGGAGAGGCAGCCGATTGATGTTTCTCTCCCTCTCTTTCTCCCTCCCTTCCCCTCTCTCTAAAAATAAATAAATAAATAAATAAAATTTATTAAAAAAAAAAAAAAAGATTTCTGAGAGACTGGAGAAGAAAATTGCATTGGCTCTGAATGTCCAGGTGGTTTTGCAGTCCCGCATCTGAAGTGTGTCCCCTCACAAGCCCAGCTGGGTGAGAACAGGCACAGAGAAGGCAGAGCGTTCATTTTCGCCGGGGTTGGGGTTTTCTCCCAGCAAGTAAGATGGAGGGAGAAAGAGTGAGGGAGCTCACATTAGGTGCGCAAGGACAGGATTATCATACACTCCGTGCTTCTAAAGAAGGAAGAGAGGGCCTGAGAGGAGGTGAAGGAAACAGAAAAAAAAATGGGCTGGATCAAAGGATAAGAGGTACCACCGGCATACCGAATTGAAAGGCCCAACCTGGCTGGGTAGTTCAGTTGGTTAGAGCGCCGTCCCTGTAGCCAAGCGTGTGGGTTCCATCCCCAGTAAGGGCACTATACAAGAACCAACCAAAGAATGTGTAAATAGGCAGAGCAACAAATCTCTTTCTCTCGCCTTCCCTCTCTCTCCCCTCCCCCTCTCTTTCTCAATCCCTTCTTCTCTCTCTCCTTCTCAAATCAATAAGTACATAAAATCTTAATTAAAAAAAAGAACTGAAAAGCCTTACGTGATTTGGTCCCACTCCCTCTCTGATGTCACCTCTTCCCTCTCTGCCTCGCTCACTCCGATATGGCCACGCTATTCCTCAGACACCCCAGACATGCTCCTGCCTCGGGCCTTTGCACAGGTTGCTCTGCCTAAATGCCCCCCCAACCCTAAATATTTCCTGTCTCCTTTACCCCGACATATTTTTTAAAAGATTTTTATGTATTTATTTATTTTTAGAGAGAGGGGAAGGAAGAGAGAGAGGGATAAACACCAATCAGTTGCTTCTTGCACGCCCCCACCTGGGGACCTGGCCGGCAACCCAGGCATGTGCCCTGACCTTAATTGAACCCACAACCTTTCGGTTTTCGGGACGACGCCCAAAGCACTGAGCCACACTAGCCAGGGTTACCCTGGTCTACTTTTGTTTTTGTTGTTTTTAAATCTATTTTTTCATAGACTCAAGGCTTCCTAACATTTTATTGACTCTACGTGGGCATCAGTTGTAAGCCATGCGCGTGTTAGAGTCAGCGAGAGTGTCTGTACTGGTAATTTACTTCCTACTTTTAATGCCTGTTTCCCATGGGAATGTAATCGCCACAAGGGCAGAGATCTTGCTCACTCTCATTGGCCCCTGTTCCCAGCCCCTCGGACGGTGCGTGGCCTCTAGAAAATGCTTGACACACACTTTTAACAACCCACTTTGAGCACCGATGGGGGATTTCCCTGACACAGCAGACACAGAGTCAGTTTCCCTAGCATAACTTTACCCACGTCTTCCTCTGCTCTGTCTCAACATTTGTAATACTCCCATCTTTTTTTAAAAAAATTACTGATTTGAGAAACATTGATGTATGTGTATTTATGTGTTCTACATATTTATTTATTTAAAAACATTTTCTACATTTAAACATTTTCTATTTATTTACTTTTAGAGAGAGAGGAAGGGAGGGAGAAAGAGAGGGAGAGAAACATCAGTGTGTGGTTGCCTCTCACATGGCCCTGGCCTGCAACCCAGGCATGTGCCCTGACTGGGAATCGAACTGGCAACCCTTTGGTTCACAGCCTGCGCTCAATCCACTGAGCCACACCAGCCAGGGCTGTTCTAGATATCTGTGTATTCATTGGCTGCTTCTTATATGTGTTCTGACCGGAGACCAAAGCTGCAACTTTGGCATATCAGGCCGATGCTCTAATCAACTGAACTATCTGGCCAGGGCGAAATACTCCCTCTTGACCTTTCAGAATTCACCTACCCGGGTTCTGCATCATCCAGTCCCAGCCTGCAAATTCCTCAATGGCCACATGATGGTGCTGTGGGCATATTTTCCAGCCAAGATTCACTCCTCCAGCACCGCCCCGCCCCTTGTCTTTTCCCTTTTTTCTTTTGAGTCCTGGTTTCTGGTTATTCAAACTTTTATGAACCATATTCCTAACAGCTAGAAATGTGAAGACTTGTGACTATTCCCTATGCGGTACAGGGAAAATATTTTCCGATAGCTTATTTTATATGAATCCTGATAATACAGTTACATTTGGTTTTTCACGTAAATTTCAACATAAATTCTCTGCAAACTTTTTAAAATTAGTATACTCGTCATAGAACTGCTTGACTCTACACATAACATCTTTATATTGGCAATGATGGTTGATGAGCTTTCTTGTAACACAGAACCAATTTCTTAATTCAACGTAATTTTCTGCCATTCGACAAGTATTTTTCTTTCTCTCTTTTAAATACTTTATTAACTTTTTTAAGACAAAGGATAGGAGGGAGAAAGAGATGGAGGGAAATATGGTCAGTTGCCCCTGTACACACCCGGATGAGGAAACAAACCCGCACGCACCCTGACCAAGAATCTTGTGGGCTCGCGCTCAGTCCACTGAGTCACACCAGCCAGGGTACTAGAGTTTTTTATACCCACCATTTTAATTAAGAGGGGGGTTTATTGTTCACATTTTATGGGGGAGACCTAACATGCGTATGGAGGGGGGTGAAACAGCCCTCCTGTACTCGGTGGGAATTTGAGGCTCCACACACCTCGGAGGCAGTCGAGAGGCCTTGCTTTCCTCCGAGTTGCCCGTTACTGTCGCTCCCCGTTCCATTGGCCAGAACCAGTCACGTTGTCCCACTTAGCTGCAAGGGAGTCTGGGAAGTGTAGTTCACTTGTTGTCGCCAAGGGCGACTGGTCTGTTTCAGTTTTTTTTTGTGAATGCTCAGCCAGTGTGGGACATGTGTGGCCCAGAGGGCCTCGTGACCGAATCTGCATCCCTCTAAGGATCTTATCACCTCACCCCCTCCCCACTTCACTCAGCTCTAGCGACCTTGGCCTCCTTGTCGCTTTTTAAACCTGCCAAAATGATTCATACCTAGCGTTATTCATAACATGACTAAGAGTTGGCCACGAGTTTGGAAAAATCTCACACCCCCACGATGCTGCCTGAGGCACGTTAGTCGGTGACACAATACCCCGCTGTCACACTGCGCTGTGGCTTTCAAATTCA
Source organism: Desmodus rotundus (assembly GCF_022682495.2). NCBI lineage: Eukaryota > Metazoa > Chordata > Mammalia > Chiroptera > Phyllostomidae > Desmodus > Desmodus rotundus. The sequence goes on from NC_071398.1 coordinate 46,490,418, forward strand.
CAGTCATTCTAGATTTTAAAGTAAGATCTGACTATCGTATTTTCTCTCTCATGCACCCATGTTGACGTGCCTATCAGTTTACTACAAATTCCATTTATTCCTCCTTTGTATTGCAGCTGGTAAAGTAAGATTATATTTTGTTCTTGGGGACATGATTAAGCTATATTATCCCTGGATTGCACTTCAAAATAGTAAAAGCAGAATGACGCGTGACAAATTATTTGGGATAGAAAAGATACAGAATTGGCTATCAGGGATGTGCAAATTAAAACCACAATGAAATATCACTTTGTGCCCAATAGCACAGCTCCAATAAAAAAGACACATAATAACAAGTGTTGGTAAGGATGTAGAGAAGTTGAAATTCTCATGGATTGCGGGTGGGAACGTGAAATAGTGCATGCAGTCGGGCAATCCTCAAAAGGTTAAACACAGATGCCTCAGCTGGTGTGGCTCAGTGGATTGAGCACCGGCCTGCGAACCAAAGGGTTGCTGGTTTGATTCCCAGTCAGGGCACACGCCTGGGTTGCGGGCCAGGTCCCCATTGGGGGATGCACGAGAGATAACCACACATTGATGTTTCTCTCCCTTCCCCTCTCTCTCTGCAAATAAATAAATAAATAAATAAGAATTTTAAAAAAGGTTAAACACGGAGTCACCATATAAATGACCCGCAGTTCCACTCCTAGGTTTATACCCAAGAGAAATGGAAACAAGGTCTACACAAAAATTTGTGTTTGACTGTTCATAGCAGTGTTACATGCAAGAATAGAAACTGGAATGTCATTCACTGATGACTGGATAAAGAAAAAGTGGTCTATACAGACAATGGAATTAGTATTCAGATACAACAGAAATGAAGAATTAGCATATGCTACAACACACATGAACCTTGAAACACTATGGTACATGAAAGAAAGCAGGTACTGAAAGACATATATTCTGAGATTCCATTTGTAGGAAGTGGGATTTGCCAGGATAAACAAATCCATAGAGGCAGAAAGTAGATTAATGGGCCCTGGCTTGTGTGACTCAGATTGAGTGTCAGCCTGCAAACTGAAAGGTCATGGATTCGATTCCCAGTCAGGGCACGTGCCTGGGTTGCCGGCCAGGTCCGTAGTTGGGGGTGTGCAAGAGGCAACCAATCGCTGTATTTCTCACACATAGATGTTTCTCTCCTTCTCTTTCTCCCTCCCTCCCTTCCCCTCTCTCTAAAAATAAATAAATACAATCTTTAAAAAAATCAAATGAGATTCAGATAACAAAACTGACTAGATGCTTGGATAGGCCAGGCACTGCCCTTCCTAAATCTTCACTACCTTCATAATGTTACCAGGCAGGGACCGGCCTGGAGCAGGTCTGTCTGGGGCCCGCCTGTAGTGTGGTAGCTCCTGACTTCATGCAGGAAAGACATCACAACACAAGTCTGGGTGATTTTGAAAGTACCTTTACTGAATCTGGGGACAGTGAAACAAGCAAGGGCCTAGGATAGAAGCAGCAGCAAGAGAGAAAAGAAATGGGAAAGTGAGCCAAGGCAGGGCTGCTGTCAGCTCGCTGGAGAGTCAGAGAAAAGGGGGCCTTGTGGACAGGTCCAGGGGATTTGCCCAGGACGAGCTGCACTGCCCACTGCTTCCCTAGCTGAAAGTCTTATGGAGTCCCTTGGATTTTAGGAAATACACACCTGTGGGGGAAGAGTGAGGGGGAAAGGTGAGGGTGAGATCCCAGGAGGGAGAGTGGGCACTGGGTTCTCCTCCTTGAGGGTTTTAAACGTGGGAGTTCAGGGAGGTCTCAGGAAAGGACCTCAGTTGAATATTCATCAGCTTTTCCAGGTGGATCCTTTCAGGGTCCTGTTCTCCACGGATTGGTCAACCTCAGGGCAGAGGTTCATTAGTCGCAGCAGCTGGTCTTGGTGTTACCTGCCTGGTTTTGCTGCTTTTCTGAGTCTAGAGCTGAAATACAACTGAGGCCTAGATGTCATTTCTAGGGAGGAAAGATCGGGGCGGGGAGGTCAAAACCTCTTGAGCAGGGATGTGACAGGGGAGGAAAGGCCCCCTGGGGGTGAGGTCGGGCTCCACTGCTCGCCTCGCAGGGCTTTCCGCCCTGGTGACCATCTACATCTGGCTGTAAATTGCTCTCCCAGTTTGGTCAGCTATGTCTCCGTTTCCCTATCCCACTTGCCAAGGAATTTTCCTAGCTTCTTACTATCCTGCCTTGATAAGAAATCCAAATCATTTCCCCCATTTTACAGATAGGTCCGCTGAGACTGAGAGTGAGGTGACTTGCCCCCAAACTGTCGCGATTCACCTTGAGTCTACTTCAGCCCTTTGTAGTGAAAAGTGAAAAACAATGTTAACATCTACAAGAATAAACTCAGCTCCCACATACTGGCCTCCATATTTGAGCCCGGCCCAGTTCATGCTTTTTATTTCACATAATTATAATAACAAGGCAATGCATGCTGGTGCCCAACTTATAGATGGAAGAACCGAGGCTCAAGGAGGGTCAATAGCTTGGCTAAATGTTACACACCGAGACAGCGGCAGAGACACCCGCTCAGCTGCCCCCCCATGCCCACCCTAACCACTCGTTTTATGGCAACACCCTCAGATGAAACACCCCACAGCTTCAAGGCCATGTCACAAGGGGACCAGCTTTGAGGACCTGTGATTCACCTCTCCAAGCTTTCTGTTCCTGTGTACAAAACGGGAATAACCAGTCATAGCCAAAACTTACTTTGTGAGTACGTATAAACATTTTCTCATTTGTCCATCAGAAAAAAAAAAAAAACCCAGGAATCCAGTACCATCTATCCCTTATTTCAGTTAGTTTGTGGATAGGGGCAGAACTGAGACCCTGACCCAAGCATTCAGCCTCAAGATGCGGTTCTTTCCACTGCTTGTCATCTCTCCAGCGACACATTTTTCACCGGCAGTTGTCCTGAGCAGCAACCAGGAAACTCCCAGCACAATACCTGGTGCCAAAGTCAATAAATTAAAAATAGTTATTAACTTGAGACTGGAATTTATTCTAACCTACATCTTTCAAGATGTGTTGGGGGCACTTCTCTCTCTCTCTCTCTCTCTTTTTTTTAAGGCTAGGCAATGTGTTCTTTCTCAATGATTACTGGATGCATAAGACTCAAAATCAGGGCCTTATCCCAGTCCTGGATTTCTCAGGTTAAATTTGCTCAGCCACGGACTACATCAGGTGGTCCTCTGAGGCCATTACAAGAAAAGAAAAAGAAAAAGATGATGTCACAATGGTCTAAACAAGCTATAAAAATCATAGGTCATCATTCCCATTTTTGAAAAATGCATACATATGCTCAATAGACTGGTTTAGCCAAAAAGTCTGTTAAGTTTTTTCTGTAAAAGACATGTGTTTGTATTTTCACTGATAACTTTATTGATTTGGATACTTTGAGTACGTCGGCTATCTCCCACATGGTATAACGTTGATTGTTCTCAATCAATGTCTCGATTTGATCTCTATCAACTTCAGCTGGTCTACCGGACCATGGAGCATCATTCAGTGAGAAGCCTCCAGCACGAAACTTCACAAACCGCTTTTGACACGTTTGATTGGTCACAGCATCTTCTCCAAACACTGCACAAATTTTTTGTTTCAGTTGCATTTTTACCTTTCTTGAAATAACAAAGAATATGGCAAAAAAAAGTTGCATGTATTCTTCCATCTTCAGTATTAAAATAGCTGCACAAAAATTCATCAATTTTCATCTTTTTAAAAATGCACGTTGATATGACAGCTGTCGTAATACAATTGAACAAAACTGTATGGAATGAAGCTAAAGACAACTAAGTGCTACTACAGCCATCTTACACGAAAAAACCAAACGAACGTTTTTGCCAGCCCAATAGATCTGATTATCAACTCCATCTTTTCCCCCCCGTACAAATATTGTGAGTCTTCTTTAAAAGCTATTAGTTGTATTTTTTGGTAGGGGCATAGCTACGCTATTTTCTTTAATTCTTCCTATTACCAAGTTATTTTTAAAGTGTTTTTACTCCGGGTTTAGGTTTGTTAATTAACTTATTTACAACCAGTAAGAAGTGCATCTCCAAAATCAGAAAACCAAGAAGGGACAAACGTACTAACTCCGCCGCGAAAAGGACCTATAGCTAGGGAGATTTATGCCAAGTAAATCTTTTGCCGGGAGCCCAGAGAAGCACGCAGCGCCTGGCGGGAAGGTTTGGCTCTGGCCACGTTGGACAGAATGGGTCCCGAACTCTCTTTCGCCCGCCTCCAGGGGAGCTAACCAGGAAGGTACACGACTGCCCTGCGGAATAATCGATTTGGCTGGGCCAAGGCGGACCGGAAGTCCGTCACCCGGACTCCCCTCCCCTTTCCGGAAGTGATGCACAGTGGGGTTGCCGGAAGAAGTGGCGAAGTTACTTTTGAGAGGACCGGAGCGGCGGCGGTGTGCCAGGAATTACAGAGGAGGAGAACGAGAAGCAGAGCAAGGGGACGGAGGCCAGGTGCATCCGAGTGTGGGGTGACGCGGGAGGAACCCCAAGCCCGGGGCTTCCCGGAGTTTCCAGCGCTCTTCTGCTCAGCCCCTTCTCTCCTCCCTCCTTTCCGTAGCTCGCGTCGCCCCCGGCTGTTTCCAGGGCAACAGGAGTAGGAGACCCCGCGAGAGACCGCCCACGAGACCCTCGCGCGCAGCCATGAGCCCCGCCCCCCACTGGTGTTCGGAGAGGGGCGGGATCTGGAGCGAGGTGTGGGGGCGGAGCATGATGGAAGGAGATGGGGCGGGATCTGAGGGGAAGGGTATAGATGGAGCGGGGCAAAGTGGTCGGAAGGCGTTTAATGGGAGGAGTGAGGGTGGAACCTGTAGGGGACTGGGAGGGAACTAGGTGGAAAAGATAGGGGCGGAGCATAATGTGAGGAGGCGGGGACAGAATGAGAGATGGGTTTGCTTCCATAGTAGCGATGGGGATGGAATGGGAGTAGGTGGGGTGAAACTTAATGGGAAGGAAAAAAGTGAGTGCAGAGAAGGATTGAAGTAGAAGGGGCAGCACCTGGAAAGATCAGGTGGGCGGAGCCTACGGAATGGGAAATCGAGAGGAGGGCGTGGCTTGAGGCCAAGCGAAGGCTGTTCTGTAGCAGAAGGGGCGGGCCCTCTTAAAATTGGAGGGGAGGCTTTGTAGACTGACGAGGGCTGGGGTTGGGTTCTGTATTCCCTAGGGAGGAGTATGGGCGCAATGGAAGAAAGGTGTTCCCCTCACGACCTGTGGTTGACCTAACCGGAATCTCCCTGGCCCCACAAGGCTCTCAGTCCCCCTGTATTTTGCAGGCTGCTCCGTGACCCCACCATGTCCACCCCTACTGCTAGTTCCCAGAATACCCCCTTGCCTGGTGAGTGACACCGCCCCGCCCAGCCCAGCACACTGCCCCATCACACACTTGGAAGGAGAAACTCATTGTACCTCCCTCTCCCAGGAAATGACCCCCCTCAGCCCAGCGCCCCCTCTTCTAAACCCCTTGTAAAGGAGGAGCGTCCTGAGCCGTGGCCTGGGGGTCCGGATCCCGATGTCCCAGGCACTGATGGGGCCGGCTCAGCCTGCAGCCTGGGTGAGACGGGGCCCAGAGACAGGCTGGACGTTGGTATGGGAGGCTGGGGGAGGGATCTGGGAAGGGAGAAAGGTCAGAGATGAAGATAGGAGGCTCCGATTTCTTGTTGATTTTTTTTTCTGTTCCTCCTTAATACTACTCACTTTGATTCATTCTTGGGGTTCGCTGACATACACATCTTTTCCTGTAAATCACTATCTGCCCGGGTTACCCTCTGTACTCCCGCTCTTGGCCTCGGATCTCTCTCTGGCCTGTCTTTCTGGTTGGTGTCTCTGTGGCTTGCTCATGGCTTCCTTCCACCCACTGTAGTCACCCCAGACCCAGCAGAGGAGCCAGAGCGCAAGCGCAAAAAAGGCCCCGCTCCGAAGATGCTGGGCCATGAGCTGTGTCGAGTGTGTGGGGACAAAGCCTCCGGCTTCCACTACAATGTGCTCAGCTGTGAAGGCTGCAAGGGCTTCTTCCGGCGCAGTGTGGTCCGAGGCGGGGCCGGGCGCTATGCCTGCCGGGGCGGTGGAACCTGCCAGATGGATGCCTTTATGCGACGCAAGTGCCAGCAATGCCGGCTACGCAAGTGCAAGGAGGCCGGAATGAGGGAGCAGTGTGAGTGCCGGGAAGGGAGCAGCGCCAGCCTGGCCGCTGCCCAGCCCTGGGGCCTCTGCTGAGGCCTGCTGCGTCTCCCCAACAGGTGTCCTCTCAGAAGAGCAGATCCGGAAGAAGAAGATTCGGAAGCAGCAGCAGCAGCAGCAGTCGCCCATAGGGCCAGGAGTCAGCAGCAGCTCAGCCTCTGGGCCTGGGGCCTCCCCAGGAGGGTCCGACGGGGGTGGCCAGGCCTCTGGGGAAGGCGAGGGTGTCCAGCTAACGGCTGCCCAGGAACTAATGATCCAGCAGTTGGTGGCAGCCCAGCTTCAGTGCAACAAACGCTCCTTCTCTGACCAGCCCAAAGTCACGGTACTGCCCCTTCTGCGGCCTTGAGGGGCAATGGGCCTGGCATGGAAAGGGAGAGGCTCCAGAGGGCAGGCACTTGGAGAGGAGGGCTTCCCAGGGTGTAGGCTTTGCCTCAAGGGGCCCCCATGGCCTCGGGTTCTTGGGAGGAATCCTAAGAATAACTGTTCACACCCCCACCCCGTGTCCCAGCCCTGGCCTCTGGGTGCAGATCCCCAGTCTCGTGATGCCCGCCAGCAGCGTTTCGCCCACTTCACGGAGCTGGCTATCATCTCGGTCCAGGAGATCGTGGACTTTGCCAAGCAGGTGCCCGGCTTCCTGCAGCTGGGCCGCGAGGACCAGATTGCCCTCCTGAAGGCGTCTACCATTGAGGTAACCCTTCCCTTCAGCCTGCAAGGAACCCCAGAGATCAGCCTGAGGACGGATACTAGAAATCTCCAGTCCTTGCCTTTGTGGGGAGGGGGTTCTATGGGGGAATGTCCAAGTACTGGACAGGATATCAGAAGCTCTCATGGGCCAAAGAGAGAAACTAGCTGAGGCTGAGGATAACTGAGGATTGGGCTGGAGGGACACACTAGAATGGGCCAGAAAGACTGTTCAGAGAAGGTGACTTTGGAACCAAAACAATGTTGACAAATAAGGACCAAGTACCTAGTGTGTGCTGGGCTCCATTCCAAGTGCGGGGGCCTACAGCCGGAAATGCATTCCCCTGGGGAGAAACACCTGGGGAGAGTGTCCTGAGGGGAAGGTGCTGTGCACGCTGAAACCGGGGGAGGGGGAGAGCTTGGAGCATCCAGCGTGATAACTGCAGGCTGCTGTGGCCGAGAGAACTAGGGCGTGAGGGGGGCAGGGACCAGGGGTGGTCCGGGCAGGGTCGGCCCCCCATTCGGTTCAGGCGCGGAGGGACCGCTGGCTATAGGGGCCCCAGGGAGTCCTCATGCTGTTGCCCGCCCCTGTCCCTGCTGCCCTCAGATCATGCTGCTGGAGACGGCCAGACGCTACAACCATGAGACAGAGTGCATCACTTTCCTGAAGGACTTCACCTACAGCAAGGACGACTTCCACCGCGCAGGTGTGGCTGGGAGCAGGCTGGCGGAAGGGGCGGGGCCCTGCTGCCTGGGAGACGGTGGGCTGCCCCATTCCTGTCTGCTCTCCGGGTTCTTATCTGTAAAGTGGGGTGAGGGTCGAGGCACCCTGGCAGTCAGGGAAGAGTACCTTTATGGAGTGCTGGCTCTGCCCAGCAGGGCGCAGTGCAGCGTGAGACAGAGGGGTCTCTGCTGTCACCTAAGGCCTCTTGGTGGGGATTAAGAAAAGACTCCCTTCTCCCACCACCTGGTGTCACTGAGGAAAGCTGGATCTCCGTCCACTGTGAAGTGTGTGACTGGCCCAACTATGCGGGCCACCCTAGTCCCTGCCCTGTATGAGCACTTCACTTGGGGATGTGACCCAGGTGGTGGGCTTCTGGAGGAAGTGCAGGTGAGCCGAGGGAGGAGGGCCGTTAGAGATGAGAGGCATCGCCTAGGGGGAGGGAGGTGGGAAGAGCATTGCTCACTGGGAGTTGCACGTGTACAGGCCTCTCTCTCAGCCTCTGTTCTATCTCACTCAGCCCTGCTCTCTCCCTGGGGGACCTTTCTGCACTCCCTCATGTCTGCTCACTCCTTCTTCCCTTCAATTCCTGGCCTTCCCAGGACAATCCCGTTAACCATTTCAGTATAAGCTTGTCAGGGGAGCACCGGCAGGGCTGGGGGGCGGGGCAGCATGTGCAGAGGCCCTGAAATGGGAAAGAGCTGGACGGATTTAAGGAACTACAAGGAGGCTCAGGCAGCTGGAGCACAGAGATAAGGCTGGAGAAAAGGCTGGGGTCCCACCACATCCTCCCATCCGCTGCCACTGCCACAGGCCAGGCCTCAGTTGTCTCCCTAGAACATTGCAGGGGTTCCTCACTGGTCTCCCACCTGCACCCCTGCCCAACGTGCCTGTCCACAGAGCATTCAGAAGGATCCTATTAACGCCCTAGCCAGCTCTTGTGCCCGTGCCCTCCATGGCTCCCATCTCCCCAGGAGAAAAGTGTACCAGGGACCCTCGCTCACCCTGCTCCAGCCACACTGGGCTCTTCCCTCCTTTTTCCTTTTTGAAAGATTTTATTTATGTATTTTTAGAGAGAGGGAGAGGGAGAAACAGAGGGAGAGGAACATCAATGTGTGGTGGCCTCTTGAGCGCCCCCTACTGGGGACCTGGGTGGAAAACCAGGCATGTGACCTGATTGGGAATCGACCTGGTGACCCTTTGGTTCACAGGTAGGTGCTCAGTCCACTGAGCCACACCAACCAGGGCTCTTCCCTTTTATTTGAAGCCACCGAATGTGATCCCGCCTCAGAGCTTTGTACTTGCTGGTCCCTTTGCTCCGAAATAGGGTGACCTCTTGGCCCAGAAGGCCACCCAGCCCGGGCAGAACAGCTGGTAGTGCGCCACCTGTAACACCACATCCTTGTACCTCGCTCCCTCCCCTCCTCCAGTGCTCAGAGGTCACCCTACAGAGAGGCCTTCCTACAGTGCCAGCCTCCAGTGACCACCTTGTCTGAGATGCTGATGATTCTCAGCTGTCCCCATTTCCCTTCCCTGCGTTCCCTTGACCTATAGTCCTCATCATTGGATAGGTGACGTATTTGTCTGTTACCTGTTCCCTCACCCCCAAACAAAAGTTCCACAGGGCATGGCCTTTGTCTCGTAAATGGCTCAACCTGGGGCCTGCCAGGTAGTAGTGCCCAGTGAAGTTTGATGAATGAATGAATGAATGTGTCCCTCTTGAGAATGAGTGTGGGTTTCACCCTGAGAGCAGTGGAAGCTACCACAGGGGGCAACATGACGTGAGCTCGGCTTAGAAACCTTTCCTTTTCCTGAGGACAGGTGCCAAGGAGCTGAGAAGTGAAGGGGGGGGAAGAGGTAGAAAACCCTGAGCCAGTGGTCACTCTCCTCCTTCCCTCCCTCACTCAGGCGAGAGGCATGGCACACCTGCCCCCTGCCAGGCACTTTTATCCAAGGCAGTGGGGACACAGAGGGGAGCAAAAGTGACAGGAACACTATGACAGCTGCCCTTTTTCTCACCCTGCCTGGCAGAGTCAGGGGGTTGGTTTCGGTGGGGGGAGGAGCAAAATTATGAGGTGGGCCTCCCACCCTGCAGGCCTGCAGGTGGAGTTCATCAACCCCATCTTCGAGTTCTCCCGGGCCATGCGGCGGCTGGGCCTGGACGACGCCGAGTACGCCCTGCTCATCGCCATCAACATCTTCTCCGCCGACCGGCCCAACGTGCAGGAGCCAAGCCGCGTGGAGGCGCTGCAGCAGCCCTACGTGGAGGCGCTGCTCTCCTACACGCGCATAAAGAGGCCACAGGTAGCAGAGCTCAGGCCCTCCCGGCAGAGGAGACACCATCCTGCCTTCTGGGGAGGGAGAGTCCAGACCCATGTGGGGTCAGCCTGGGGCTGGGGTTGTGCATCCTTGTCTGACCCCCGGCAGCACACCAAGCTCTGGCTGATGTCCTCTACGCAGAGCCAGTCCTCAGGGCCCCGTGCCTTCACCAAGGAGCCGGGGTGGGGTCCCCATGCCCTCACCAGCCTCTGGCTCAGCCTGGGGAGGGAGGCCCTCCTGGTGGGCTGACCAGAGCCTCACAGGGCAGGACATGGCCAGCACCCACCTCCCTCCTGCGCCCACAGGACCAGCTGCGCTTTCCTCGCATGCTGATGAAGCTTGTGAGCCTGCGCACACTGAGCTCCGTGCACTCGGAGCAGGTCTTCGCCCTGCGGCTCCAGGACAAGAAGCTGCCACCTCTGCTGTCTGAGATCTGGGATGTCCATGAGTGAAGGGCGCAGCCACTCTGCCTCACTGCCCTGCGCTCTCCAGCGAATGGACATGCTCACCCCTTCCTCCTCTTGTGGTGGGGAGGAGTGGGACCTGGGGTCCCACCTTGTGGCTTGGAGCACACCTGCCAGCCCTTATCCCTCAGGATAAGCCCTAATCAGGGTCCAGGAAGCTTCATCCCTGCCCACTGAGTCTTCCTGGGAGGTGTATGTGGTCACAGGTCCTGACCTCTGACCTCTCCAAGCACTCCCAGCTACCCTCCCCGCCCAGCTTACACCTCAATTCCACTGCGCAATGCACCTTGAACAGAAGGAAGGGAGGGCCCATGGCTCTCTCCCACAGCCTGAGAGACCACAGGCTCCCTCTCCCTCTGCTCCTTTTATTTAATAAAAACTAAAAAAAACCCACACACAGAAAAACAGGAAAATAAAATATGAATAGAAACCTGCCCTGGGCCGGAGTGAATCCGAGATGGACAGGAGATGGGCTGCCAGGGTCTTCATCTACACTGGTCCCCAGGGCAGGTGCTGGGCTGGTGGGCAGGGTGGGGGGTTCCAGGAGAGCCCCCTGATGGTCCCAGGGTCACCTCCCTGTACCAGGCAAGTTGGAGCCAGCTAATGAATTTAAGTGATGAGGGAGGGGACTGGGTTATTCACTCAGTCAACAAATACTTGCTGAGGCCACCTGTGGCCATTCTGGGAACCCAGATGTCACCCAAGAAGTAGGTATGGAGCATTTCCTATGTGCTAAACACAGCTTTAGGCACTGGAAATATCAGTGAATGAGACAAACTCCCTCCTCAGAGGTGGTTACAAGTCAGGGCTGGCAGTTCGGGGGACATGGGACAGCCAGAATGTAAGGGGTTAGAGGCTTTAACGGGGGAAGCAGGTGGCAGGGTGGGTGCTGGAGGAGAAAGTCAGGCAAGGCTTCACAATCATGTCCTAGGTGAGACCTAAACCCTGAGAACAAGAACCTGCGCCTCCAAGTTGAAGGGTACACGCCAGCTGTGGAAGGGGAGAGGCCCGGTTGAGTTCAGAATAAGGAGGGAGACCATGGAGTTCTCTTAATCCCTCCTTCCGCTTTGCGAGGCCCTCAGGAACATCGAAGGGAGCCAGGGTGGACGTCCTGGCGAGGGGTGAAGGGGGTTTACTTAGAGAGATAGTGTGGGTAATGAAGAGTGTTTTTTATAGGGCGGGGGGGAGGGGCAGCAGAAATAGGAGTGGTTACAAACGGTGAGCCGGGCGTTGCACCAGGTGTGCCCGACCCATGCGATCTAGTTTACAGATGGGGAAACTGAGGCTTTTGACGGGAGAACAGACCAGGCTGGGACGTGAGTGCGTGTAGCCCAACATCTGCGGAGAGGGCAGACGTCAGGCTGCCGGTGGGTGCAAGAACGGGCGCGACGTTCAAGTGGTCCTCTAGAAGCGGCCTCTGGCAGCAGGCGGCGGCGGGGGGTGTGGAGTTTGCAGAAGGTGCGCGCGCAGCGCCGGAGGGCTGGTGGGTGGGGAGTGTGTCCCCAGGCGGCTGCGCCGGCCGCCTGCATTCAGCCAACCAGCGGCCGCAAGGAGGGGCGTAGCTACATCCCAAATTGGAGAGAGAGGGCGTGGCCTGCCTCCCAAGTTAGAAGGATGGGTGTGGCTCAGGGCCCTGTTGGGCGTGGCCTAGCCATACTTGGGCGGGGGGGGCGTGGCACAGCTTGGCGCGCAGCGGCTCTGGGCCTGCGCGCGCGGGAGTCAGGGGTCACGGCGGCGTAGTCTGTGGCGGGAAGCGCTGTTTGAAGCGGGTGAGTAAAGGAAGGAGGATTGCAAGGGACTCTGTCTGGCAGGGAAGGGGGCTTGAGGAGCCGCGCGCGTAGGCCTGAGAGAGGGTTGTGAGGGGTCGCTTGGTCGTGGCGGCGGGAGGGAACCCCTAGGCTCGGGGACGCGCGGAAGTGGGGCAGGGGCCAGGTTGGAGGCGCGCGGGGATGTGACGGGGGTGGGGGTCCCTTGGCTGTTGCTGGGAGCCCATCGCTGGCCGCCCAGGCCCGGGGCGAGGTGAGGAACGCGTTCTGGAGGGCTAGGGCCACCGAATCCCGGTGGCATTGGGGGACTGAATTGTACACGTGGAGGCATGGCGTCATTATTTACCAAATATTGAGTACTCTGTGCCAGGCACTGCTATAAAAGTAGAAGCTACAGCACGAACTAGTCAGAGTAAGTTCTGCCTCAGGCCAAAAGAGACAGTTGCCAAGTGATAAGTAACAATGATAAAGCAGTGCTTTAAGGCTTTGATATGTTATCTGAAGTGAAATACAGCAGAGTATCCGGCTTCATTGGCTGGAGTGCTCGGGAATCTCCTCTCTGGGGAAGTGACGTGGGAGAGAGGTCGGCCATATAAAGAAAAACCCGGACAGAGGGACCACAAAGTGCAAAGGCCTTGAGGTAGCAAGGAGCTTGTCGTGTTTGCAGCTGGAGCGGAGAGAACAGGTGAGGGCGCGGAAGGTGTAGCCGGAACGGAGGGAACAGACCCGGTCGGGCCTTGTACACCTGCCTGTGGACTTTGGCTTTTATTCTGGCTTCGGTGGGGAGCCGTGGGAGTTTCTGAGCATCGTAGCAACATGACACGCCCCGCGATTTGAGAAACGCACCTGGGAGTGAAGATGGAAGTGGAGCAGGAACAAGAGTGGGAAGGAGGGGGACAGACCAGTTAGGAGGAGGAGGAGTAGACAGACTAGTAAGTAGGTGGCTCATCCTGCAGGGCAGGTGGAAAGAATCTGTCAGGCTCAGGTTGCCTTTGGGGTTTGAGCCAGCAGGACGGGCAGGGAAGAGGAGGCCAGGATGATTGGGGTTTGGGGTTGAGCAACAGGCTGGATGGAGAAGGCTGAGGGAGAGCAGGTTTGGGGGTGCCACTCTGTGGGTGGAGCTTAGATGGAGTGGGTGGGCAGGGTTTAGGGGGTGGTGTCAGAGTCCTAGCTTTGTAGCCCCACCTACTCCAGGAACCTGTTGTTGCCTTGTCTCCCCTTCAGTCCTACACTTCCCCACGCAGGCCTCTCCTGTCCCTTAGAGAGGTTCCTTCCCCACTCAGGGCCTTTGCCACACCCTTCCCTCTTCCTGGATGCTCTTTCAGTCCTTCAGTCAGCTGCTCTGTGGCAGGCCCTCTGCCCGGGCACAAAGGAACCAGGAATTCCGTTCAGTTGGGGGAAGGAGAGGAAATCTACACAGAGGCAGAGCTAGTCTCTGTGGGCCCAGAGAAGCTGGGGGCTCCAGGAAGACTCACAGGGTCGGTGACACTGGAGAGCAGTCTAAAGTGACATGACTCGAAGTGGCCTGCGTTCCAGCACTGTGCTCGGGACCCTGACTTAAGTGAGCCTCTGACCCTGTTCGGGGGGCGCTCCCAGCCGGAAGCCATCCTGGCTAGGGGTGCACATGTGCAGTTACGGAAGCAGCACGCAGCGCTGTGGGAGCCCCCAGGGCGGGCAGAGGACCAGCCTGGAGGCGTTGTGGATGCAGAAGAGTCGGGTGCCCAAGAAAAAGGAGCATTTTGTTCAGCAAACCCTTCTCGAGGCCCTGCCCTCGAGGGGTCCCGGTTTGGTGAGGGAGTCAGACAGAGGCCCATGTGGTCTGAGGCTGCGACAATGGCAGCGGGAGTCAGGGAGGCCCAGTCTGTCTGCCCTGCTGGGCAGAGGGCAGGTCACCTGTGGATCTCCCCTGACGCACCTGGAGGCTGGGTTCTGGGGTGCAGGTCAACAGCAGGCTCTAGGGCCAGCCTGCCTGGGACTGAACCCCGGCTGTGCCCCTGTGATCTGTCTGTGCCACCTTGGACAGGTAGCTTCACCTCTCTGAGGCTCGGTTCCAGTAATTGTATGTATCAGAAGGTCATCGGCAGCACCTACCTCGAAGTTTTTGTGACAAGTCCGTGCGTTCCCTCAAGTCCGTGCGTTCCCTCCTCCATTCTTTCAGAAGATGTTTGTTGAGCATGTGCTCTGTCTCAGGCGCTCTTCTGGGTGCAGGAGACAAAAGACAAAGATCCCTGCTCTCAGCTCCTTGTGGGGACAGACAATAAACAAGATAATAGCCCTGGCAGGTGTGGCTCAGTGTATTGACTGCGTGCAGGCCTGCAAACTGAAAGGTCACTGGTTCGATTCCCGGTCAGGGCACATGCCTGGGTTGTGGGCCAGGTCCCCAGTTAGGGGTGTCCAAGAGGCAACTAATTGATGTATCTCTCGCACATCAATGTTTCTGTCCCTCCCTTTTTCCCTCCCTTCCCATCTCTCTAAAATAAATAAATAATAATAAAAACAAGGTAATAAACCATGGCTCTCAGGTTTGAGTGCACAGTGCTGGACCCCACTCCCAAGGGCTGGATTCCGGGGCTCAGGGCACGGACCTGGCAATTCACATTCCAACAAGCTCCCACCCAAAACTCAAGCTGTGGGTCCGGGGACCACACTTAGAGAACGCCAAAAACTGATATAGTGCCCCAGACAGCGACAAGTGACTTCAAGGAAAATAAAGCAGGGAAAGGCGTTGGAGGGTGGCGGGACAGGGCAGTGGGGCTACGCTTTTAAACAGGCCTCATGGAGAAGGTGACATTTGAACAAAGGCCTGGAGGAGGGGCGGGAGGAAGCCGCAGGGCCATCTGGGGAAGAACCTTTGGCAAGGCAGAGGGGACAGCCTGTGCAAAGGTCCTGAGGCAGGACCAAGCATGGAGTGTTGAAGGAAGAAGAGAGGAGGCCAGAGGCTGGAGCTGAGGGAGCAGTGGGGAGGTGGGGGAGGTGGTGTCTGAACCAGGACGATTGTGCAGTGTCTTGTGGGCCAGGATGCGGACTTGACTTTAACTCAGCACAAGACAGGCCCCAGGGGCTGGCTCTGAGCAGGGGAGGGATGGCCTGCCCTGCCCTGGGTGCAGAGGATCGTTCTGACTGCTGTGTGGAGAGCAGGGTGGGAGGGAGACCCAGAAGAGGCCCGTCATGCAGCAGGCTTTTCTCCGGTGCCCTCTCTGTGCCCGTTGCTGTTGTAGGCTCTGGCCATATACTTCAGTAAGCTCATCTTCCAGCAGGGGGAGACAAACAGCAGAGCTCTGGGACAGAGAGAGAAGCCCAGCAGGGGGCTGAGAAGCCCTGGGACTTCCATTAGGAGGCAGAGCTAGTGGATTTGCAGATAGAGCTAGCGTGCTGTCTGAGGGGAAGAGAAGTTGCGGCTACTCAGTGGTGGCTGGCTGATGAGAGCTGCTGTTTATTGAATGGGGGGTGATCAGGAGCTGGCTCTGCAGTCTGAGGAGCCTGGAGAGACATCCTCACGGTGTGGGCAGCTGGGCCTAGGGGGTGGGCTGGGCAGAGGTACCATACTCTAAGGCAGGAGTGATGGGTGCAGGAATGGCATTTAAAGCCCCAAGGTTGGGTGAAATGGGATGAGAACACCAAGGGAGTGCGGGTCACTGAGAAACCAGCACCCAGAGAGGGCACCCAGTGTTGTGTTCCTGCCGCAGGTGCTGGTCAGGATCAGCTGCTGAAGGGGTGAGAACGAGGAGAGCACAGCATTTTCTGGGCTCCTGTCTGGTGCCAGGGCACCTGAGGGGCACCCGGGCCTCCTCCTTCTAATGCTGCCTTGCCTGAGGGTGCGTTAAGGGCCATGCCTGGGATAGGGAACTAGCACGGGAACTTGGTTTTGCTGCTGCTGACACCTTCCCTCCCACCGTACCCACTCGGCCACAGCCCACTGACCCAGGGCAGCCAGCAGGCCCCCTAGTGCCCCCCACCCTGCCAGGCCAGGCTTGGCCACTCCTCTGGATTCCTGTAAGCCCCTCAGCTTGCTGTGCCCCACATTAAGAAAAAAGTATTTATTTACCCCAGCTGGTGTGGCTCAGTGGATTGAGTGCCAGCCTGTGAACCAAAGGGTCGCCAGTTCTATTCCAAGTCAGGGCATGTGCCTGGGTTGTGGGCCAGGTCCCCAGTAGGGGGTGCCTGAGAGGCAACCACACATTGATGTTTCTCTCCATCTCTTTCTCCTTCCCTTCCCCTGGCTCTCTAAAAATAAATAAACAAAATCTTTCTTTTAAAAAAATGTTCATTAATTTTTTTAGAGAGAGAGGGGAAGGGAGGGAGAAAGAGAGGGAGAGACTTATCAGTGGGAGAGAGAAACATTGACTGGTTGCCTCTCCTACGTGCCCCCATCAGGGACCAAACCCAGCCTAGTCACATGCCCTGAGCAGGAATCGAACCAGCAACCTTTTGCTTTGTGGGACGATGCTCAACCAACTGAGCCACACCTGTCAGGGCTGCCCCACATTTTCTAAAACAGTTACTTTTTTTTAATACAAAAGGTAACGCCCTGAGTCCACGTTCTGCACCTTGTGTTCGCTCTCTAACAATGTGGCTTTCAGAGCCCTCTGGGTCGGTACACAGGGCACTTCCTCATCCCTTTGTCCAGCTGCATAATATTCCGTGGGGCGGAGTCAATCTCATTTATTTAAACAGTCCCCCCAGGGGAGAACATTTAGGTGGTTTCCAACCTTTTGCCTTCGCAAACAGTGCTGCCGGAAATAGCCTGGTAAACACAGGCTTTTATCATGCGATACCGTATTTGTAGCACTAACCCCTGCATGTGGAATCATGGTCTCCCTGCTTTGATTTCTTAACTGAGGTCTAATTTACGCAGAGTGACTTGCATGGTCTCTGGCGTACTGCTGGGTGTACAGTGTGTTCCCATCACCCCAGAAAGTCCCCCCACGCCCCCTCCCCGTCAGTCTCTCCCACCCTAGAAGCAGCGGCTAGCCTGATTTCTAGCACCAGAGATGAGTCGATTGTACAACTCCATGTAAACATCAGCATACAATATATGCCCTTTTTAAGCGGAGGTGAAATGACCCGCTTTAAAGGGCACAGTCAGTGGCATTTAGCGGGTTCACCAACTTGTGTGGCCACCACCTCTCGCCGGTTCCAGAGCACTTCTGATGCCCCGGAAGGAAACCCCTCACCCCTCTGCAGGCACACCCCATTCCCCCAGTGTGTGCTCCGGTGTCTGGCTTCTTTCACACGTGTTTGAGGTGCGTCCATCCTGTGTGTGTGTCGGTAGCTGCCTCCTTTCTACCGCTGAGGCACGTGCCTTTGCGGACCAGCGTTTGCTGCAACACGTCCCAGTCAGCTCAGGGTTTTCCTGTGCTGCCAAGGTCTAGGCTAAGCTGCTATAACAAAGAGTCCCCAAAGCACAGTGACCCAGGCAAGATACAAATCTCTTTCTCCACCTAACCATCCAAAGGCAGGCAGGAATGCAAGATGGGTGGGCAGCTCTGCTCCAGAAAGGTTGTCGAAGGCCCAGGTTCCTTCCATCTTGTTGCTCTGCATTGCCTGCAGTGCAGGCCTCATCCTGGTGGTCAAGGTTGGCTCCCGCCATCTGGAAGGGGGAAGAGGCTGAAGGGCAGGCCTCCGCTTCAGGCTGTACCAGAAGCTGAACACCTTCCAGTCACCTTTGGTCCCTGAGCTAGAATTCGGTCATGGAACCATCACCCAGCAGTGCATCCTGGGAAATGTAATCTCAGCCTGGGCTGCCTGTGGCAGCTCCAAGGCCAGGGATCTGTTGCAAAAAGGACCAAAGGGATGCTGGATCTGGGGGCTAGTTGTGGGACCCAGAGGTGTTTCCTTGAACTCGGACAGCTGACCTGTCCCTGATCCCCTTCTCCCTTCCGGCTGGGTCTCAGCCTGGTGCTTAAATGTGTACTGTTTTA
Organism: Desmodus rotundus; assembly: GCF_022682495.2. NCBI lineage: Eukaryota > Metazoa > Chordata > Mammalia > Chiroptera > Phyllostomidae > Desmodus > Desmodus rotundus. Next base: position 46,508,508 of record NC_071398.1, read on the forward strand.
AAACTTTTTCTTTTTTAATAATTTCAAATGTACAGGAAAGTGGAAAGAATAAAAAAAGTACAAAGAACAAGTGAAGCCAGATTCACCTGTTTTCACATTTTACCCTGTTTGTTACGATTTGCTTGCACACTTTAAAAAAGCATTTTCAAAAATATTTCCGTAAGAGTTACTTACCTCTGAAATACTTGACTGAGTGTTCCCTTAGAATATTCTCTTACCGAACCACAGCGAGCTACTAGCTCAAATAGGCTTAACCTGAATAGTCTCAAGTCTAATCTACCAGAGAATATGTACCTTTACATCAGCACCACCTGTCAAAATGGACCCCCGAATAGAGTCTCACAGGTCACAAGGAAGAAACCATAAACGTGTGTGAATAACGACTTGATGTGAGCGCATCGGCTGTGGCGGCAGAGAGGGGGCGAGACGCAGGTGGCAGCACGTTGACGCTTGGGGAGGCCAGGGAAGGGGGCACATTCAAAATAAAGAGCGCTTTAATGTTTGTGAAGGGGTGGGCAGCCTCGGAGCGTTCCGGCCGGGAAGGGACCTAGTCAGGTGCGTGCGTCAGGGTGGTGGCTGGCCCAGAGGAGGCACTGCCCAGCAGCCTGTTGAATGAAGGCCTGGGCTGATGGGCTGATGGGTAGGCGAGGACATCAAGGACAGGGGTTTGTAGGAAAGAGAGGGGCGTGCTGAGGACCAGGCCTGTGACCGAGGCTGGGACAGGGTGTGTGCGGCCCGTGGCAAGGGGTCTGCAAGGGGCAAGTAAACCAGGGACGAAGGAGTGTGCGGGGTGTGGACACGTGAGGCAAGGGCTAGACTGCAGTGCCGAGTGGGATGTAATCATATTGGATAATTACAATTATATTGGATAATTATACCAACATAATTATATTGGGTAATATAATTACGTTGGATATAATTACGTGTGGAGCACCTGGAACATGCCGGCACCTATGAGCCCGCAGGTGGGAGGCCTTTCCAGACCCTGGAGCCTGTCACGGTGGGCACAGGGTGGGCTGTGGAGGACACGGCATCCCTCACCCAGCCCCGAACTTGTCCAGCAGGATGCATGAAAAGCGGCGGCCGGGCCCGGGGCCCGGGGTGCCCCCGAAGCGGGCCCGTGCTGGCCTCTGGGATGAGGACGAGGCACCCCGGCCATCCCAGTTTGAGGAGGAGTTGGCACTGATGGAGGAGATAGAGGCAGAGCGCCGGCTGCAGGAGCAGGAGGAAGAGGAGCTACAGCCCGCCCTGGAGGGGGCTGTGGACAGTGAGACCTGGAACCCCCTGTGCCCCCACCCACCTTGCCTCCAAACAGAGTCAGCCACAGAGCTCACCTCTGACCTCTGACCTCTGGCCCAAAGGGTCGACCTTTCACCCCATGCCATTAATGCTACCTCTGTTGCCTGCTGCTTCTACTCTGACCTTGACCCTTGACCTGGCAGTCCCTCTTGAGTTTCCTGCCTGTTCCAGACCACCAGCTCCACTTGACTTTCCTTTCGCCAGGCTGGGCTGGGAGGGCAGGTACTTCTGTCTGAGGGAGGACCACCAGTCCACATAGCCCGACCTTACCCCCGCAGGGCAGTTCTCCCCAGCAGCAGTAGATGCCCGCTGGCTTCGGCCCGCCCCGCCCTCCCTGGACCCCCAGACAGAACCCCTCATCTTCCAGCAGTTGGAGATCGACCATTATGTGGGTGAGTTTGGGGGACAGAGGATCAGGGGTGGCAGGTGGAGCCCGGGCCAGGTTGGCCCTGTGGCTCTGTGTGTGCCAGATCGTCCCGGCGGCCTGGCGCAGTGCCTGGGGCTGTGGGAGGGAGCGAGGGGGGGTCAGGGCTGGGGCTGCCCAGGGTGGGCAGCAAGGGGTCTGGCAGGGGGGTCAGAGCGCAGGTGCGGGGGGGAGGGGGCGTGACTGCAAAGGGGCAGCGCGCGGGGGCTGTTTAGAATGACAGAACTGTCTGTACCCTGATTCTGCTGGTGGCTCCACGAACTCTACACGGGTTGAAGTTCATAACCTCACATACACCAGGTCGATTTTACTTCAAAAAAAATTTTTTTTTTGGCCAAAAACAGGTTGGGGCTCCCTCTAACTGTGGGGTGGAAAGCAGGCTGTAGGGGACAGGGTTGCAGTGGAAGGGCTGAGATGAGGTGTGTGGCGAATACAGCTGGCTGATTAGGGCTGAAGCACCTCAAGCAACAGGAATGGGGGGCCGTGTTCCCAGTGCAGGAGGGGAGGGGGAGGCAAGCCTTGGAGGAGTCTGGGGCCATCCCTGGCTCACCCTGTCACACCCCCAGGCCCAGCACGTCCCCTGCCTGGGGCGCCCCCGCCACCCCACAGCTCTGTACCTGTGCTCCGCGCCTTTGGGGTCACCGACGAGGGTGTCTCCATCTGCTGCCACATCCACGGCTTTGCACCCTATTTCTACACCCCTGCGCCTCCTGGTGAGTGGCCCTGACCCAGAAGACCCCTCCACTCCCCTGACCACCTGGTGGCCCCTGCACTTCTGACCGGCCCTCCCACTGGGTCTCCCACCCCCAGGTTTTGGGCCTGAGCACCTGGATGACCTGCAGCGGGAGCTGAATGGGGCCATCAGCCGGGACCAGCGTGCAGGGAAGGAGCTCAAGGGGCCGGCCGTGCTGGCCGTGGAGCTGTGTTCCCGGGAGAGTACGTGCCACTGGGGGCCTGGGTTGGGGGTGGGGAGGGTCCCTCCGGCCTGGTGCCATCCTCCTCTGTCCTCCACAGGCATGTTCGGGTACCATGGGCACGGCCCCTCCCCGTTCCTGCGCATCACCCTGGCCCTGCCCCGCCTCGTGGCCCCCGCTCGCCGCCTCCTGGAGCAGGGCGTCCGTGTGGCAGGCCTGGGCACCCCCAGCTTCGCACCCTATGAGGCCAACGTTGATTTTGAGATCCGGTACAAGCCCCCACCTGGCCTCTCTGCCCCCCCACCCCACTCCCCCTGGCCGGCCTCTGCCCACTGACCTCATCTCCCTCTAGGTTCATGGTGGACGCCGACATCGTGGGCTGCAATTGGCTGGAACTCCCTGCTGGGACATATGTCCTGAGGCTAGAGGGGAAGGTGCGGGACTCCACCAGGGGTGGGGGACAGGGAGCTGGGTCCCTGCAGCCACTGACACCCCCTGTCCCTCAGGCCACCCTGTGTCAGCTGGAGGCAGACGTGCACTGGTCAGATGTGGTCAGTCACCCGCCAGAAGGGGAGTGGCAGCGAATCGCACCCCTGCGTGTGCTCAGCTTCGACATCGAGTGTGCTGGCCGCAAAGGTCTGTCCCTAGGGCAGGGTCCGTGGGCAGTGGGGATGGAGCGAAGTGGACGGGCGAGGGGAGGTTGGTGGTGCAGCTACCCTGGTGGGTCATGAGGGAGGGGCGGGGCAGGCCCATCCCCTTCACCCCCTCCTTCCTCCCTGCACAGGCATCTTCCCTGAGCCCGAGCGGGACCCTGTGATTCAGATCTGCTCTCTGGGCCTGCGCTGGGGCGAGCCGGAGCCCTTCCTGCGCCTGGCGCTCACCCTGCGGCCCTGCGCCCCCATCCTGGGTGCCAAGGTGCAGAGCTATGAGCGGGAGGAAGAGCTGCTCCAGGTGACTCTTGTCCGCGTCCCCCCATTTTCCTTAGCACTCCCACCCCGACCTCCACACCCCAGGCTTGAGGCCATTTTCTGAGCTCTCCTGATCCTGAGGCTTGTGTCCCTGGGCTCAGCCCCCTTCGCATTGAGGGGTGAGCGTTTTCCCTCTGGGCTCTGTGTTATTTCCAAAAGCAGCTGCCCGATCTTTCTACCACAGGCAGGAAGAACCTAGGACTGCTCGTGGGGGCTTCCAGAACATTCCGGGGCTGGGAGGGATTCGTGGTAGGGGGGTAACCAGGATGACAAGCCCGTTGTGTGCCTGCGCCCCATGGCAGGCCTGGTCAACCTTCATCTGCACCATGGACCCCGACGTGATCACTGGCTACAACATCCAGAACTTTGACCTTCCTTACCTCATCTCCCGGGCCCAGCACCTCAAGGTAGGGTGGGCGCTGGGGGAGGCTTGACTTCAGACACCGCTCTGGTGGCTTAGGGTGTGGGCAGCCACCCCGCACCTCCCCCCACCCGGTCCCTTGTGGCTCTGTCCCTGCGGTGGTCTACCTGGCTCTCACCTGCAGCCTGCCACCCCCAGCAGCTCCAGAGGCACCCCTGAAAACCCTGTTCTGTCTTGTCCCCGCCCTGCTCCGAGTCCCGGAGCTCACTGCGGCGCTTGCGGATGCGAGGAGGGCATTTACGGTTAGGCAGGAAAACCCCTGTGCATTCAGAGGTGCAGACTGAGCGAGGAGGGGTGCAAGGCCTTGTCTTCTAGGCTCTAAAATATGTCAGCAAGGAACAAGGAAATGGGGGTTCCATGAAGTATGTGGCAAAACCTGGGTGCCTGTGGAACCTGGGTTACTCCCTTGGGCTGCTGTAGCCAAACCTCACCGACAGCGGCTGTCTTGCTCTCTGGGGGCTGCAAGTCCAAGATCAAGGTGTCACAAGCTCAGTTCCCTCTGAGGCCTCTCTCCTTTCTCTGGCAGCCTCAGGTTCCTGGGGGTTAGATAGCATTCTCCCTGTCTCTGCTGCATCCTCCCCCTCTGCCTGGCTGCTCCAGTTGCCCCTTGTTCTAAGGACACGGTCACACTGGGTCAGGGTCCCCCCAACCTCCTGCACTCCCCCGCCTTGGCTGCAGCCCCGCTCAGGCCTCTCCCCTCTGCCTGGTCCCTCCCAGGTCAGCGTCTCCAGTGCAGACGCCTCTCCTGACCCCAGACCCAGCTCTCTGCACTGACCTTGCTTGGGCTCCCACCCAGCCGTACCCCAGGGCCCCCACCCTCTGCACCCACCACCTTCCCACTGAGCTCAGCGACCTCCCGTCTGCTCCTCCAGCTCCTTATCTGGGTACAGCCGTCCTTTCTTCCTTTACCTTTAACAGCTACCAGGCCCCTGACTGCTGGTCTGGCTGGCCCCCCCAGTCCACACCTCCCAGCCCCCCGCCCAGCTGGAAGGGGGCTGCATTGTAAGGAGTCCCAAGGGTGGTCTGGGCTCCATTCCCCTGGCACAGGCCTGGGTGCCCCAGGTCAGGGCCACCTGCCCCCCTCTGCAGCTGCCTGCCTGCTGTGTATCCTCAGGTGGATGGGTTCCCCTTCCTGGGCCGAGTGGCCGGCCTCCGCTCCACTATCCGGGACTCCTCCTTCCAGTCGAAGCAGACTGGCCGGCGGGAGAGCAAGGTGGTCAGCATGGTGGGCCGCGTGCCAATGGACATGCTGCAGGTGCGGCTGGGCCAGGGGGTGGGCAGGTTTTGTCCCCGTGGGGCCGCCATCCAGGGCCTGTGCCCACACTGCGCCTCTGCCCCAGGTGCTGCTGCGAGAGTACAAGCTCCGCTCCTACACGCTCAACGCCGTGAGCTTCCACTTCCTGGGTGAGCAGAAGGAGGACGTGCAGCACAGCATCATCACCGACCTGCAGGTGTGCCCCCAGCTGTGACCTCTGACCCCACATCCTACCCCCAGACCTCACATCCGCCTCCTGTCTCTAACCTCTGACCCTGCCTCCCGTGCCCCCTGCCCCATCTCTGATCCCACCCCTTCATCTACTTCTCTGACCTCAGCCTTCCCTAGACCTTCCTGACCTTGGACTCCAACCTCCCATCTGTGCTCCTGACCTTCATCTTCCCCTCCTGCCCCCAACCCCTGACCTTGCCCTGCAGATGTAACTATTTCTGCTTGCTCATGTGATCTCTAGCACCGTGACCTTGATTCTGCTGTCACGTACACCAGCCCCTCACACCGCTCCCTCCTCCCCCAACCCCCTGGACTCCTGCTCCCCACCCGGATCCCCACCCTCTCACTGCCCCCCTGACGCTGCCGTCGGTGCCTGTCCCCAGAACGGGAATGACCAGACGCGCCGCCGCCTGGCGGTATACTGCCTCAAGGACGCCTTCCTGCCGCTGCGGCTGCTGGAGCGGCTCATGGTGCTGGTGAACGCCATGGAGATGGCACGCGTCACCGGCGTGCCCCTGGGCTACCTGCTCACCCGTGGCCAGCAGGTCAAGGTGGTGTCCCAGCTGCTGCGGCAGGTCAGTAGGCTAAGCCCAGGACGGGCCTCAGGTACCTGGCTGGGGGAAGCCCCTCCTTCCTGTCTGAGACCACCCTCCATTTCCTGCCTCCTCCCCTCCTAGGCCATGCGGGAGGGGCTGCTGATGCCCGTGGTGAAGACAGAGGGTGGCGAGGACTACACGGGAGCCACGGTCATTGAGCCCCTCAAAGGGTGAGACCACCAAGGCTGGGCTGGGGGCGCTGGTGTGGGGGCAGTGGGGTGGCTCTAGCCCTGACTCTTCCTGCACCAACAGGTACTACGACGTCCCCATCGCCACCCTGGACTTCTCCTCGTTGTACCCGTCCATCATGATGGCCCATAACCTGTGCTACACCACGCTGCTGCGGCCTGGGGCCGCCCAGAAACTAGGGTATGGCGCCCTCCCGCGGCATGCGGCCCACCAGGCCCGCCAGGGGCCGGGCTCAGGCAGGGTGGGGCTGGGGAGCTGAAATAGTGAGGAGGGGAGAGGAGATGGGGGGTGGGTAGGTGGGAGGCCTGGCGTCACCCCCCCGCCATCCTCTGACCCAGCCTGACCGAGGACCAGTTCATCAAGACACCCACCGGGGATGAGTTTGTGAAGACGTCGGTGCGGAAGGGGCTGCTGCCCCAGATCCTGGAGAACCTGCTCAGCGCCCGGAAGAGGTGGGCTGGGGGGCTCCACCCACCCCTGCTCAGAGCTCAGACCTGCCCAGACTCCCGGCAATCCCTGTGCCTCGCAGGTTACCCCCAGTGCTGCAGGGCCACACTTAACCGCACTGTGTGTGAGTTAGAATAGGTCGCCCCCTTCGGGCAGCTCCCCTCACCCCCAGTGCCGGCCCCCTCTGAGCAGTACATGGTGCACACACCTGCACCTGGGACCCCTGTGCTCAGACCCGGGCTTCCTGCCCCCCCCAGATCTGGGACTCCGCCCCAGTGGCCTGTGCTTCTCCCTCCCCCCAGGGCCAAGGCCGAGCTGGCCAAGGAGACGGATCCCCTGCGGCGGCAGGTCTTGGATGGGCGGCAGCTGGCGCTGAAAGTGAGCGCCAACTCTGTGTACGGCTTCACTGGCGCCCAGGTGGGCAAGCTGCCGTGCCTGGAGATCTCACAGGTGAGTGCTCGGGCCCCACAGGGTGTGGCAGAGGGACAGGACACCGTGCTGAGGGAACCAGGCCTCTGGGGGGCACGTCCAGGGGTCCGGGCCAGTCACCCCAGCTCTCAGGCCTTTTGGAGAGGGGTGCCTGAGCGACTGCCCATTCAATTCAACACTCACTGCCAGACTTGGCCGTGGGCTGGGCCTTGCGCCGTGGGTCCAGCAGGTGATGAAGCGGGCCAGAGTTTCCGCCCTCCCGCAGTGCCCAGTCTAGTGGGGGCGCAGAGGCCACTGGGAGTAGCCACAGCTTTGCAGACAGATAAGTGGGGGAGGGACCTGGCAGGGCGGGGCAGGTGAGGCCAAAGACGTGGGGAGAGCAGCTGTTTTACCCATCCTTCACCGGCTGGCCGCAGTCCCCCACACACCCCATGTCCCCAGCAGCTACACCCAGCCCACATCCTCCCCTGGTCCCAGGGGGCAGGGGAGCAGGTCTCCTCCCTCCTTCTCATAGGAGAACTGGGGGTCACGCAACAGCACAGTCAGGCTCTGGCGCCTGACTTGCTGTGTGTCCCTGGTCACCGCACCATGAGGTACGAGGGCCCCCTCCTGCCCCGGACATGAGGACCACAGTGAGGATGCTTGGGGGGGGGGGCTCGCTCGGCGCTGTGCTTGGAGGATCAGCTGGGCCCAGGGCCTCCTCCCCCTACCCCTGCAGCATACCAGCCCCGCTTACCAGAGGCAGCTGTGTGCCAGGACAGAAACAGACCCGAGATGCGACCACAGAGGCTCTGAGGTTCTGCCCAGCTGGGAGCTGTGCCGCAGCTCACAGCCTAAGCAGGACTTCAAAAGGTCTTCCTGTCCAGCCTCCTGCCCCGGCCCTTGTGCCAGCCCTGGCGTGGCTCTGGGAGAAAGGCTGAGAAGAACAGCCGATGGGAGGGGCTGCGGCACACCCACACCACCTGCAGCTGGTGGTGGCCCCAGCCTGCGCTCAGGCCCAGTGACTTACTAGAAGGACTCAGACTCAGAAGAGCTGTTGGACTCACAGTTAGGATTTGATGCAGTGAACTCAGATCGGCCAGGGAAACGGCACGTGGGGCAGTGTTCAGGCCCAGCCAGGTGCCAGCTACCGTGGTCCCCCTGGGGGTGCTGCGCAGACAGACAGTGCATGCTGCTCCCGTTGGTGGTGGGCGGCGGCATTGCCTGCCAGTGCTCTCACTGGAGGTTGGGCACGTGGGCCTGGCTAACCACTGTGTGGCTGACCTTGGTCTCCATGCTGTGTAGAGGTCAAGGTGATACAGTGGCCCCAGGTGAACAAAGGCCGTTGTCAGGCAGGATATTCCCAGGGCTCAGAAGTTCACTCCCAGGGGCCAGTCAAAAGCCAGGCCTCTTTTTGGGAAAAGTGAACCGCTTCCTGCATGCCACCCTGTCATTGGCCACTCACAGTCCCTGGGGACCTCCCCGAGCCGTCTGGATGTTTGGCCACTAGGCTTTTTTCGTCCCCGAGCAAGGCCAGATGAAAAGGTACAGCCTTGCTCCCTTGGGGCTCCCTCATGGGGGCTGCCGCTTCCCGGCCTTGTCTCTGGCTTTTCTCTCCGTCCCTTCCCTCCGTTTCTCTCCTGTGTGTCTTTCTCTTTGCTTCTTACTCTCTCTCAACTTTTGGGAGCAGGGGGGTGGGATAATTAAATATTGGATGCTCCCAGAAAGAGATAAAAGAAGCAGGAACATAGAGCAAGTAGAGCGAATGAAAGGTAGGTAGTAAAGTTGTGGATCGGAGCCCAGACCTCATGAGTAATCACACTAAATGCACGTGGCCTAAACGCGCTAGTTAAAGTTCAAAGATGCTTCTTCCCTGTGTGGTGGGGCTCCGTGGGTCGGGTGTTGTCCCCAGACCGAAAGGTCTCAGGTTCAGTTCCTGGTCAGGGCACATGTCTGGGTCGTGGGCCAGACCCCTGCAAGAGGCAACCTACCAACATCTTTCTCCCTCCCTTCCCCTCTCTTTAGCAAAATTGATGAAATCTTATTTTAAAAATTCAAATTTTTCTGACTAGACTCAAACAAACAAAAGCAGGCGAGTTACACCCATCTCCCATTGCGTTTGCCCCTCCTCAATCCCCAGCCTTCAGTTTCCTTGGGTTTTTTTTTTAATTTAAGATTTTATTTATTTATTTTTAGAGAGATGGGAGGGAGAAAGAGAGGGAGAGAAGCATCAATGTGTGGTTGCCTCTCCTGTGCCCCCGACTGGGGACCTAGATGGCAACCCAGGCATGTACCCTGACTGGGAATCGAACCTGCGACCCTTTGGTTTGCAGGCCGGTGCTCCATCCCCTGGGCCACACCAGCCAGGGCCATTTCCCCATTTGTAAAATGAGACTGTTGGGCAGGAAGAATTGGTCCGTCAGAGAGGCGGGGGCAACGCCCTCCCTGGGCGCACTGGACCGTGTGCAGTGTCATTTCCAGTTGCCCCAGGACAGGGGTGGCACTGCTGGCTTTCAGGGAAAGGACCATGAATGTCAGTGGTCTCGCGCCGTGAGGAGCTGCTGGTGATGTCACCAGATGTCTCGTCACCTCTGTGGGGAGAGACTGAGCCGGTGGCCTCTTCTGGCTCCAGCGTTTCCAAAGCTCATCCAATCCAGTCACCTCCCCTGTGGTGGGGACCCACTCTTTCCAACAGGCTGATAGGGAGCAGCTTATTCGCCTCATTTTGCAGATTTAGAAACTGACAGGCAAAGGGGCAGAATGGCTCACCCGAGCCCCCACCCCCAGGAAGTAGTGGAGGTGGGACCCCGAGCCCGGGCCACGGCAGAGGCCGTCACCACGTGGCTCTCTCTCCGACAGAGTGTCACTGGGTTCGGGCGCCAGATGATTGAGAAAACAAAGCAACTGGTGGAGTCCAAGTACACGGTGGAGAACGGCTACAGCGCCACTGCCAAGGTCAGGCGCCGCCCTGCCTGCTGCCCAGAAGGCATCTGGGGGCGTGCCTGATGGGGGAAGTTCAGGGGTCTCCCAGTCACATGGTTCCCCTCCTAGGTGGTATACGGTGACACTGACTCTGTCATGTGCCGGTTTGGTGTCTCCTCTGTGGCTGAAGCGATGGCTCTGGGGCGAGAGGCTGCTGACTGGGTGTCAGGCCACTTCCCCCACCCCATCCGGCTCGAGTTTGAGAAGGTACATGCCGCCCCCTTCCTGTGCTCCAAGTGGACAGGTGTGGGTCTTGCTGGTTTTGGGGAGCCTCTGTTTCTCAGGTTGCCTGCAAAGCTTACAGATGCCTCCGTGTGGGATCCCTCTGGCCTGTCAGCATCTGGGAAACCCCGATGTTCTCAGGATCTCCATTTTGCGGGTGCTCTGATCAGGGTGCTCTGGGCGTCCCATTCTTTGGGTTCATGAGCCCCAGTTTTAAGGTATTTTGCCGTGTGGATTCTTCTGAGTTGGGGGCCTTGGTTTCCGACGCCTCCGACGCCTGGGCTTTGCACGCTGTGCGGTGTTTGTTTTGACGACTCATCGCTCTTGGATTGGCTCTGGTTTGGACTTCCCTAGTACCTGTTGGGTGCGGGGACTGTGATAGCCCAGTCCTGGATCAGGGGGGCCATTTTCTGGGGCTCCCTGCTCCTGGTGTGCTGCGGACTTGGGCCGGGAAATCTCACACCGGACTTTATCCCCAGAGTTCAAAGTAGGGTCAGGCCGTGGGGTGCAGCTGCTCTGGGATTCAGACCCCCCAGTGTGGAACGGTCTCTGTCTCAGGGCTCACTCCAGGCCTTTATCCCCTCTCTTCGGGGGGTTCCCCCATCTGCCTCAGGTTCTGTCCCAGATTGGGGGCTTTCCAGGCTTCATCCTGTTTAGGGCCTGTTTCTAGGCTTGTCCCTGTGTCTGTTTCCTATTTGGGGGCCCTAGTCTTGGGGTCCTGGCATGCCGAGGATGATCCCAGGCTCAGGTGTTGGGGTCTTAGGGTTTGATCACCCAAGCACCCCAATCCCAGGTCACAGGAAACACCTGTCTGTCAGTTTCCGGGGGGAGGGGGGCATCTCGGGATTGGACACCAGCGCCTACAGTCTCAGGGGTCTCAACCTTGGGCACCCCACAGGTCTACTTCCCTTACCTGCTCATCAGCAAGAAGCGCTATGCTGGCCTGCTCTTCTCCTCCCGGCCCGACACCCATGACCGCATGGACTGCAAGGGCCTGGAGGCCGTGCGCAGGGACAACTGCCCTCTGGTGGCCAACCTCGTCACTGCCTCGCTTCGCCGCCTGCTCATTGACCGGTGGGTGTGTAGGGGGCGCCCTGGATCCAGACCTGAGGCCAGACCCCAGGCCTCTTCCCGAAGACCCAGGAGTCCCAGCCCCTCCTCCCTGGGGGCACAGGTGGCAGGCCAGCAGCTTCTCGGTGGAGAAGCGGCGGGGAGTGTGGGGTTGGACAGCTGTGGGGCTGCAGCCTGTGGCTGGGCTGGGCTCCTCCCCACCCCAGCCCCCAGCAGCCATTTGTGATGTTCCATCTGGCCCACAGAGACCCCCAGGGTGCTGTGGCCCACGCACAGGACGTCATCTCAGACCTGCTGTGCAACCGAATCGACATCTCGCAGCTGGTCATCACCAAGGAGCTGACCCGCGCGGCCGCTGACTACGCGGGCAAGCAAGCCCATGTGGAGCTGGCCGAGAGGTCTGTTGTTGGGGGGCGGGGGTCTGGACCATCCAGAAATAGCCCTACCTGCCAGCTGAGCCCACCACTTCCTGCCAGCCCTCACCCGCCGGCCTCCCCGCAGGATGAGGAAGCGGGACCCCGGGAGCGCGCCCAGCCTGGGAGACCGAGTTCCCTACGTGATCATCAGTGCCGCCAAGGGCGTGGCTGCCTACATGAAGTCCGAGGTCAGGCCCACCTGGGCTGCCCACGCCCGCCCTGCCCTCCCCGCTCTCACTTCTGCTTTCCAGAGCCGGTGGGAGGGTGTTTCCCTCTGTGTGCCCCGTGGGGCCCTGGCAGCCACCCTCAGCACAGCCAGGAGTCAGCTCCGTGATGCTCTGAGGCTCCCAGGCCTCCTGGGCCCCCCTGCCCCCCATTCTTCCAACCCCTCCCTCACTACCCGTGCAGAGGGGCCCAGCCTCACTGCACACGGCGTCCCTCCATATGTCTGTTCCCAGGTCCTTCTCTGTCTCCTTGGCCCTCATTCTCCAAACTTCTGATTCCCCCAGATCCACACCCTTCCATTTGCCCCAGGATGTCCTGCCCGGATGTCCTGTGGCCTCTGACCCCCATACTCCTCACTCAGTCCCTAGTTATCGTCTGGCCCTCAACTCTGGTCCCTGTCCCCCTTCACCCTTCATCGCTGTGAATGCTGATCCTTCCCTGGTAACCTGAGTGCCCCACCTGTGGCTGGGGACCCCCCCATGACCTATGACCCCATCCCAGGCCTGCCACTCCCCACAGGGACCGCCACACACCGTGGTCCCTGATCTGACTGGAGGACCTATCAGTGGTCTCCGTGCCCTTCATCCCAGCATCCTGCTCTCACGGCTCCCCCCACCTGGCCCCCCTCTGCTCTGGCCCTGGTGTGGTGTGACCCCGCCAACCGCTCTGCCCGCAGGACCCCCTGTTCGTGCTGGAGCACAGCCTGCCCATCGACACACAGTACTACCTGGAGCAGCAGCTCGCCAAGCCGCTCCTGCGCATCTTCGAGCCCATCCTGGGCGAGGGCCGCGCTGAGGCTGTGCTGCTGCGTAAGGGGCGCCCAGGGTGGGCGGGGGCGCCTTGGGGCTGTGGGACGGGAGGAGTGCACGCCTGCCCTCACGCCTCACCTGCAGGGGGGGACCACACGCGCTGCAAGACCGTGCTCACCAGCAAGGTGGGCGGCCTCCTGGCCTTCACCAAGCGCCAGAGCTGCTGCATCGGCTGCCGCACGGTCCTCGGCCACCAAGGTGAGCGCGGGCCCCTGCCCTCCACCCACCTCTGCCCAAGTGCCCTGGCCCGCGAGCTGGCACTGCTGACCAGATAAGGGCCCTGCCCCTAGGTTGGGGTCTCCTCTCTGCAGTCACCCCAGGAGGGTCCTGGGCCCCCCACTCGGGGGGATTCCCCAGGGAGTTTTCCCCGCACACTCGCTCCCTTGTTCTCTTGTCTCTGGGGACTTTCAGGAGTCGGGTTGGGCAGCGGGCGGGGAAGGGGCAGGGATGGAGTGGCCCGGGCCCTGGCCAGGTCCCAGCTCCCACCAGCTCGCCTGTGCTGACCACGCCCACCCCCAGGAGCCGTGTGCAAGTTCTGCAAGCCCCGGGAGTCGGAGCTCTACCAGAAGGAGGTGAGGGGGTCCGGCGCAGGCTGGGGGCGGGGGAGGGGCCAGGGCCACTGCTCAGACTCACCGTCCCCAGGTGTCCCACCTGAACGCCCTGGAGGAGCGCTTCTCACGCCTCTGGACCCAGTGCCAGCGCTGTCAGGGCAGCCTGCACGAGGACGTCATCTGCACCAGGTGAGCGTGCATGTGGGGCCCCGCCGCTGCGGCGCCCTGGTTGCCTGCCCCGGACCCTCTGCTCTGGAGCTAGGCCCAGACTCCAGGGTCTCAGACAGCAGCTCCCCCACCCCACGTTCCCTTCTGGCTGCAGGGTCTCACTGACCCTCAGCGTCCTGGGCTGCTGGATGGGCCAGTGTACTTTGCAGGGGGCAGGGTGGGGGCTACTGAGTGGAGCAGGGGCGGGCACCCACTGTCTACTTGGTAAATGGCTGCCCTGACCCCCTCCCCCAGGGTGGGGCCGGGCTTTCCCAAGGGAACGGGTGGGCGGGGCGGGTTCCCACGCCAGGTGACAGGTGATATACTGCTGGTGGCCCAGCCCCTCCGAGGGCACCCGCTGTTAACGGCTCGTCCCCACCCCCCCCCCCCCCCCCCCGCCCATGCCTGCTGAGCAAACAGCCTACTAGGGGAGGGGTGTGGGTGGGCAGCAGGCCGGGGCCAAAGTCCTGGAATCGGTCCCGCTCCGTCAGTGGGTCTAGGCATCTGGACTCAGGTGCAGCCCCAGGCAGCCAGCCCTGACCCTGACCCTGACCTCTGACCCCGCCCACAGCCGGGATTGCCCCATCTTCTACATGCGCAAGAAGGTGCGGAAGGACCTGGAGGACCAAGAGCAGCTTCTGAGACGCTTTGGGCCCCCTGGCCCCGAGGTCTGGTGACCTCTGAACTCTGCTGGTTTCCCATGAGGGCCTTGGGGGGGTGGGATTGGTGGAGAATCAATAAAGTTTGGGCCTTTTGTTACCCGGTGCTTTGTGGTCGGTGTCTGGGGGCATGAGGCCCACTGCACGAGGGCCTGGGTGGGGCGTCTCCACTCTCTAGGATCCCCTGACCCTGAGGATGCCCCCACTGGGCCTCCTCCCCTCTGGGCACGGCCCCTGGACTCCCGCCCCTGCTGCCAGCCCATGAGGGCCAAGTGCCTCAGTGTCCCCCTGGGGCCTGAGTGAACACCTATGGGTGCCAGCTCCTCTCCACCCTGCCCATTCTCCCTGGGGGCCAGCCGGCCCTCCAGGTGCCAGTCAGTTTTCTCCAGGCCTGGGGCAGCCCCTGGCATGGAGGCGCCCACTCCCCACCTGACCCAGGGGCCTCCCCTTTCACGTCACACCCACGATATTTCCACCTGAGGGTCCACATCTGCTTTGGGCCTGTGATTTCCTCAGGGACGGCCCCCTGCCTGTGACCCCCACGTCACTGGACAAGGACCCCTTGACCCCTCCTTCACTTTTTAGGGGCCTCCAAACCCAGCTCCTCTCCCATCTCTGCCCCTTAGAGTTGCCCTCAGCTCCCAACCATGGGGATCCCCAAATCCAGAGGGCTCCTGGGCCCGCCTCCCTACCACGTGACCCAGAGGTTGTGCAATCCAGCCCCCCGCCCCCGACCCCCTCCCTGAGGGGATTTTCGAGGAGGGCTGAGCTCACAGCGCCCTGCTGTCCAGGGGGCTGGGCTGAGGTATAAATAGGGGTGGCGGCTGCTTGAGCGGCGAGCCCAGCCCTGCACCGCCATGCTCGCCCTGGAGGCTGCACAGTGAGTGAGACCCCTCGACTTCCTGTGGGACCCCCGGCCCGCAGCACCCCCAGCCCCTCTGCCAGGCCTCCCCCAGCGGTGGTTTTAGCCGTCAGCCCCGCTGGGGGGGGACAGGGGGGTCCATGCTCACTGCTCCCCATCTGGGTCTCCTTTTTTCCCTCCCACCTCTGACTCTCCTCCACCCCCTCCCTGTCTCCTCCTGGACCCCACCAACCTTTCCGTGGGAGGCTTGTTTCTCCCCGCTGCTGTTGTTTCCCAGGGGGCCTCCATCTCTGTCTGTCTGTCCATCCCTGGGTCCTGCTGGGTCCCTCTGTCTGTGTCTGTTCTGTTTCCTGCCTCACCCTTGTCTCCTTCGCCTATTGCTCCCTCTGCGGGTCTCCGCCTCTTTCCACTTCTCTGTCCACCTGTCTCACCCGTCCTGTCCCCCATTCCCCCTCAGCCCATCTCTCTGTCTCTTCTGGGGCTCACTCAGTCCATACGTCCGCATCCCCAAGTGCATGTCTTCCCGCCTTCCTCCCCTGCTCTCTCCGGGTACCCCCACCGAGGCTCAGTCTCCCCACCTCAGCCCAGGCGCCTCTCCAGCCCTCATTCCATCCAAGGTGGACCCATTAGACGGACTGGCTAACAGAGGCGCCTCCCTGCCCCCACTCACCCACTGGCACCCACATCTCTCTGGGGACTTTCTCTCCCTCACTTTCCCTAACCCCCCACCAGCCTCTCTCTATGCAAATCCCAAGGGGAGGGGGGACATTTGCCTGGCTCCCGCCCCCCACTTCCTGTCCCGGTGGGGTAGTGGGGGTGAGTGGTGGGGCTGGTCTCACACACGAACAACACAGACCTGCGGTGGCCACAGCTGCAGCCGCCTCTGCCCTGCCGACCCCAACCACTTGGAGACTCAGGTGGCTGAAGGCACCCCTGACATGCCGCTGTGTCTCTCCCCCTCCAGGCTCGAGGGGCCTCACTTCAGCTGTCTGGTGAGTCCTGGCCCTGGGGCTGGGAAGGGCGGGAGGACCCACATGGCCCTCTGTGACCTCCCTGCCTCAGTTTCCCTCTCTGCTCCTTCCTGTCACTTTGTGTCTCCGACTCTCCCTTAGTGACTTCCACCACCACCCTCCCTCTCCTTGCGCCCCCCACCCCTGTCTCCATCACAGCTGTTTTTCTGAGGTCTCTTTCCTTCTCTCAGGCTCTGGGTCCACTTTCTTGGGGTGGGGTTGCGGGGGGGTAGTTCTTTGTATCTTTGCCCTTCTACAGCTTTCTCTGTCCGTCCCACGTTCAGCAAATCTATTCCTTCCTCTTTCCTTCTCTTGCTTTATATTTTCAAAATTTTGGTCTGGCATATATGAGACACACAATACTATACCTAAAACCCACAGTCTGGTCCAGGAAATAAAATCTCACTCGTGGCCTTGAAAGAGCCCCTTCGGGTGTCCCACCCTCCTCCTCCTGACGAGTTTTGCTTTTTTGAGAAAATGAAGACATGACTTATTAGAAGTCGGCAACATGACACATCTTGTGTTCAGCTCGGTGAGGTCTGACCTTAGGCGCACACCTGTGCAACCTCTAACCAGAGCCAGCTGCGAACATCCCGCCACTCACGAGTACCCCCCTGACTTGTATATCGATACTCCTCTGATTTGTCCCACCATGAGTTAGTTTTGTCTGGTTTCGAACTTTCTGTTAAGTGAATCATGCAGAGTGTCCCCTTTCGGGTCTGTCTTCCTTTGCTCAACAGCAAGTGTTTTTCCGGTGCTGGCTCTTTTTCCTTGTTGTATAGTACTCCGCCACCAGCCCTCACCCCTGGGGCTATCTCCTGCTTTTAATAAGGCTGCTCCGGTGATTCTCGAACTAGGCTATTTTGTGGACCTACATCTTCAGTTCTCTTGGTTTGCTACCTAGGAGTGAGCTTGTTGGGTCTCAGGATGGTCCGTCTCCAGCTTTAGTCTTGACGAGACTTCAGTTGCTAAAGCAAAGTCGATTCTTGGGGTGAATCGAAGCCACCTGGAGGTGGACAAAGGCAGCGCTGAGGCTTTGCCTCTGAAGGAGAGCTTCCACCCTCTCACCCTTCACCCCCCTCCCCCAGGGCAGGCAAGGCTGGGGGAATTCGTATGACACGGTGGCTGCATTCCCCGCGAGGGGCCGGGGTTCCTGGGAGCCCACCATCTTAGCAGGAACTGGCTGCTGCCTCTCCCTTTCTGGGTGTTTCCCTCCGGGTCCTCATGGGTTTCATCTGTCTCTCTGCACGTCTCTCGCTCTGGCTGTGTCTCTGTCTCTTTCTCTGAGTCCCTGTGCCTCTTTTTCTCCCTCTCCCAGCCTCGCACCTCCTCTCTCCCGTTCCTGTCGGTGTCTCCCACCCATTCCAGGGTGGGGCCAGGCTCCTCACAGCCCCGGTGATCCCTCCTCCTTCTCCCCACCATCAGTACCCAGACGGAGTCTTCTATGACTTGGACAGCTGCAAGCACTCCAGCTACCCTGACTCAGAGGGGGCCCCTGGTGAGTGGCCCTGGCCCAGACCCCTTCCCACATGTCCCTTGGGTCCATTTCACGGGTGGGCAGCCAAGGCCCCAAGAGGGGAGCAGGGCAAGGTGAGCGCAGGCCTTCAGCCTCCTCCCTGTCCTCTCACACCAGCTCTTGCCCATGCAAATCCTGGGGTCAGAGATTTGCACGGCCCACAATGGCCCCTCTGTGCTAGGGGCTTGCAGTGGGAGGGGGCCACGGCCAGACCTCCTGGCTCCTGATGCAGTGCCCTTCCCCCCAGAGTCCTTGTGGGGCTGGACTGAGGCCCCAGCTGTCCCCGCCACCTCCTATGAAGTCTTCGACC
Organism: Desmodus rotundus; assembly: GCF_022682495.2. Classification (NCBI taxonomy): domain Eukaryota; kingdom Metazoa; phylum Chordata; class Mammalia; order Chiroptera; family Phyllostomidae; genus Desmodus; species Desmodus rotundus. Next base: position 46,526,500 of record NC_071398.1, read on the forward strand.
CAGCTGTGGTCACCTTCAGCCACCCCCAGGATGTCCAGCTCTGTTATGGACCCTCCTCGACCTACACCCCTGTGGGGAGCCTCGACCCAGCCACTACCCTGGAGGCCCCGGGGCCTGGCTTCCCATCGTACCCCACGGAGGACTTTCCCGGCCAGGTGCGGGGCTGGGAGATAACTGGAATCCCCACCATTTGACTGGCGTCTGCTGGGTGCCAGGCACTGTGGTGGAGCCTGGCGCGTAGCAGCCCCTGCCTTCCTCGGACGAGCCTCTGAGGTTGAGAGCTGTTAGTGCTGCATTGCACGGACCAGCTGACAGAGGCACGGGTGCGGTGGCTGTCACCCGTGTGGCACAGGCTTCTGTGGAGGTGGTCCCGGTGACCCCTGGCCCCGCCGTGGAGGTCTAAGCCGAGCGAGGGTGTGGGCTACAAACGGTGGGGAGGCCCACAGCCTGGGCCCAGGCGGAGGAAGCCGAGGGAGGGAGAGAAGGGGACCCCCTTCCTGCAGGTGATTCTGACCTTCCGCAGACCCTGGGTCCCCCGGCCTACGCCCCATATCCCAGCCCCGTGCTGTCGGAAGAGGAGGATCTCCTGCTGGACAGTCCTGCCCTGGAGGTCTCGGACAGCGAGTCAGATGAGGCCCTCATGGCTGGCTCTGAGGGGAGGGGGTCTGAGGCAGGTATGTGGGAGAAAGTGGGGTTGGGGGGACTCCCACTGGAGATGGGAGGAGGGGCTCTAGGACCATGGCTTCCCAAGTACCTTCCACTCCAGCACTGAAGGCAGTTCCCAGGTTGTGTGTGACCTTGGGTAAGGGACTCTACCTCTCTGTGCAATGGGGATGACTGTTCCTGGTGGCTGGGAGGATTGAATGGGAAAATACTGTAAATGAGACAGCAGCGCTTGGCACAGAGTCTGCGCTCAGTAACTCTTCGCCATTATTATCTACGTAACAGCGATGGAAACAGTCACAATCTCAGGTCCCATCTAACCAACCCCTGCTTCCGCCCCCGGGCTGACATCCACTATGCACCACCTCCAGGAAGTCAGGATCGTTAGCAACTTTCTCTCTTTGGGCCTCAGTTTCCAATCTGTAAAATGAGGCATCACTGCCACCCCCATCACTTGGGGTTATGATGGAGATGAAGGGAGCTCGTAGTTGTAAAGCCCCTGGCATGAAGTTTGTACAGGTAAAACGCACACACACACACACACACACACACACACGTAAGCCTCACTTACAACTGAGGAGACGCCAGCTCAGAGAGGTTAAGTCACCACCTCAAGGTCACACAGCAGGAAATGGCAGAGGTGGGGCTTTTGCATCCAGTGCTCTGCTATGACCACCTGCCCCAGCTCTGTAGGAGCCCGGCAGTTTGAACCCCTGGCCTCCCCCAGGATCCCAGTCCCAGTGGGGCTGAGTGGCTGGGAGCTGGGAGCTAGAGGATGGCCAGGTGGATTCAAACCGACCGCAAGTCTCTTCACCACCAGCTGGCTCTCTGTTGCAAGCCTTGGAGGCCCTCTGTCGACCCATTTCACAGAATCTGTCATCCTGGGCTCAGCAAATATGTATTCGTATGCACCCGCCACCAAGCAGAGCACAGGGTAGAAGCAAATCCTGAAAAAGAAAGCAGGGAGGAGCCGTGGGAGTTCTGGGGTAACAGCTTTAGGGAGGGAGAGCAACTTGCCCGCTTTTGGGGGGCACAGAGAGCCAGGCACGTGTATCTAACAGCCACCTCCCATACCACAATTCTCGGGGGGTGGGGCGGGGAGGGGGACTGAGGCTGGGCAGGGCCCGGCCGGGGCAGGGCAGGTGAGGGGGCAGGGTTCGCGGAACACCTTCCCTAACGCGCTCGCTCCCCCAACCTCACAGGGGCCCGCAAGAAGCTGCGCCTGTACCAGTTCTTGCTGGGGCTGTTGACTCGCGGTGACATGCGCGAGTGCGTGTGGTGGGTGGAGCCAGGTGCCGGGGTCTTCCAGTTCTCCTCCAAGCACAAAGAGCTCCTGGCGCGCCGCTGGGGCCAGCAGAAGGGCAACCGCAAGCGCATGACCTACCAGAAGCTGGCCCGCGCCCTGCGCAACTACGCCAAGACCGGCGAGATCCGCAAGGTCAAGCGCAAGCTCACCTACCAGTTTGACATGGCGCTGCTGCCCTCCGCCCGCCGGGCCTGAGCCCCGCGGGGCTCTGGGGGCTCTCGGGCTCCACGCTGGTGTCACGTTGGTGTCCCCTCACCCTAGGTCATAGGACCTGTGGATCTCCCACTCTGTGGGGGTCGGGGGCTGCCATAACCCCTAAACCCTGCCCAGGGCCCCCTGGCATTTCCTTGTCATGTCCAGGGTACCCAGGATCTTCAGGGCTTGGGTCGCAGGACCCATGGACGACTATACAAAGTGTCTGTGTGGAGTGGAGCAGGGCAGTGTTCCCAGAACCCCAAGAGCTTCTCCGGGATCCCCTTGTGATGTCTGACGTCCCCCACCCAGGCTGGGGACCTCTCTGAGATCCCTCAGTCCCACCTGGGGGAGGGGGAGGCCACAGACTTTAACACCAGGAGGGGGCGCTACCAGCAACCGGAAGCCCTGTCCAGGGTCTCTGGGATCCCTGCTCACGTGTGAGTCACTCCTGTCAAATCTGAGATCTGGTTATGACAGGGGACCTCTGGGACCCCTTTATCATGTCTCAGATCTCCGTGCCCAGCTGTGACTCTTGTCCTGTTTCCCCAAATCTCTTGGTCATCTCTGAGATCTCCTAATTGTCTGGAACCATTCTTCTACTTTACTTTTTATTGGGGGGAGGGGGGGTTGAAATTCTCCAATCACATTTAGGGAGACTCTGGGTTCTTTCTGTCCTGTCTGAAAGCGATTGTCAGGTCTGCGGTGGAGGAACCTCATCCAACCCTGTCCTGTTTGGACCACCTCTGGTATCCCCTTGTCTGCCTGAGATTCTCCAGTCACATCTGTGCCCCCACCCTGGGATTTCCACCTGATATGCCCTTTTGGGGGCCCCACCAGCAGCCCTGAGTTGTCATGGGAACCCCCCTCTCTCCTGGGGTGTCCTCTAGGCCCATGCTGGGAGTCATTCTACCAACTCAGCTGCTTTCTGGGTGATCTTGGCCACCCCGCCCCACTGTCATTTCTAACCCGAGGTCTCAGACTGGTGACTCCTCACCCCACTCCTTACCCCTCACAGGGCAAATCAGGTCCCCCGATGGCATTTGCTTTGTTCACTTTAGCAGTTGTGTGTGTTTTTGTTTCTTTTGGATGGGGACCCAAGTGAGCTGATATTTCAATAGAAGGAGGTTTTCGCGAAATCCTCTACTTAAAACTGCACAACCCAGTGACGGGCTTTGCCGTGTGGAGAGAGGCTGGACCAAGGCTGTGCCCCCTACCTATGGGCCTCTGTCCTCCAGTCTGTCCTGGACACTGAGGCCCTTGGCTGTCATGCCCTGGTGACTTCTCTCAGTTGCCTTGGCCCTGAACCATTTGCATTTTAACCCCTGGTGTGAACCCAGCTAGAGGTGAAGCCTGGCTGGACTGTGGGTGTTCTGATTGGAGCCCTCCCCCCAGGGTGTCCGAGGCTGTGGCTGAGCCCAGAGTCCAGGTCCCTGAGCCTGGGTGGCTAGGGGACCTCAGGTCAAGCGTTGATAGTGGGCCTCTGTTGTCCCTTCTGTGAAAGGGGAGAGGAAAGGGAGGAAGACACTGCGAGTCCGTTGCAGCCCTGTGGACAGGCCTTTGACACGTCTGAAATCCACCCCCCACCCACTGCTGGCCAGGGGGATGAGGAAGGAGAAACACGGACCGGGAGAGGGAAGAGGTCCTCTCAGGGGCACAAAGTGGCTGGTAGCAGAGCCCAGGCTGGGACCTACCCTTGAGAGAAGGACAGACCCCCTCCCTACCTGCGGGAGGGGGCCAGTGTGGGTGGGAGGGATGTGTGGGGGACAATATGTCCTCCCCAGGACCTCCTCTTGCAAATGAGCTACATTTTGCAAAAACTATCATCACCCCAAGCATGGAATGGAATAAAATAAAAATAAAAAATAAATAAAATAAAATAACAAATGAAGGTAGACAGACCTTCTAGGACCCTTTGTCAGGGACTGCTATGCTACTGGTCCGCCGGGGCCTGCTGGCCTTCAGGGACGCTGGGACAGTGAGGCGGTTAGAGCCGGACCAGGCTGAGCCTTGAATGCCGGGTAAGGGGCTCTTCCCTGCCCTCTCTCTGCTTCCCTGTCTGGCTGGGTCTCTGCCCCTCACCCCTAGCCCCTTTCTAGTCTTTGCCCTGCCCTGGATTTCTGTCCTCCGTCTGAGTCTCCGTCCCCCTCTCTCTGTATACAGTCCTCGGGCTGGCGGGATAGGGCGCCCTCCTGGCTCCCGCGGCTCCACCTGCGCTCAGGTCTCTCTCAACAACAACAACGGAGGAGGAGGAAAAGAGAGAGATCTCTCTCTCAACACAACAACGGAGGAGGAGGAAAAGAGAGAGGCGGGGAAGTTTCCGGCTCAGAGGGGGTTTTGGAGAGGGAGAGGGCAGATGGGCAAGAAGAAAACCTGGAGGGAATTGTCTTTCCTTATACCGGGTCCCTCACCCTGCGACACTACCTCCCCACCACCCGGTCCTTCACCTTAACCCCAAACCCGCCACACCCTTCTCGTCCCTCTCTTCCCCATCTTGCCCCTCCTCCCATAACACCTGGGGTCCCCAAGACCCTCTCTCCCCAATCCTCTCCCCCCACGTGGCGTCCAGCCACCACCGCCCCCATTCAGAAAGCCACAGGTCCCCCGCCGGGAAGGGCGCCAGCGTCCGGGCACCCCTCCAGGGCCTTCCCGGCCTCCCAACCCGCCCCCGCTATCGGCACGCGCGTCCGCTGGCCCGCCGCTCCCGCTCCGGGAATCGTCCTGAGGAGCCCGCAGGGCGCGGTCCCAGGAGGGGCAGCGGCCAGTCCGGGGTCCCAGGTGGCCGGGTCCCCAAGCCTGGGCTTGTGCTCGCTTCCGGGGACGGACTGCGGAGTCCCCCGAGCCTCAGTGCCCGCCCTGCAAGCGCAGAGATCTCCTCCCCCGGACGCCGTCCTGCCTCCTCTGGGAAACCCGACCCTCCCCCCGGGCTTTGGTTTCCCGAAAACTACTGACTTGCAGATACTAAGAATGGCTTTCTAGACCCCGTCTTCTCCCCACCCCCACCCAGGAGTTCAGGCCCTCAGCCTTCTCCTTTCCCCCAGCACCGAAGAATCTGGGCTCCAGGTCCTCTCTGCCCTCGGACCCAGGAGTCCAGATCCCCCGCCCCTCCTCCCTGAGACCCAGGTGTCCGAAGACATCCCCCTCCTCCCCGGGGAGCTGGCGGTCAGCCATCTCTCCTTGTTGGGCTGTCCGTCGTTTGCCGGGTAGAACAGGCGGAACGCGGGGGTGGCAGGGGAGGGTGGGGAGGCCACGGATGCCTCCCGGAGCCTCCTGGGAGTCACTGCACTTTTTAAAGAGTTCCCCTTGGAGGCCCACCTGTCCTCCCCAGGGCCCAGAGGGACACAGCTGCGGTCAGCGGAGCCGGAGGAGGTTTGCCGTCATGCCTGAGGCAAAGCCAGGTGGCTTTCCACACTCCCTCTCTGAGTGGAGATGGGTCCTCCTTTCTGAACCGGGATTAGGGGGCTCCCCTTTTTGTGATGTTGGGAGAATGGGGCGCCTCCTCTGTGCAGGCAGGGGTTCCCACCTTGTGTGGGATGGCGGTCCCAAATCTGTGTTGGGCCAAGGGTCCCCTTCCCTGTGTGGTGAGGGGATTTCTTTGTAGGGAGGTAGGAGGCCCATCTCTGGGTGCAGGTGGAGTCTCTGATTGTGACCTTGAGCCCTTCTTCTGGGTGGGGATGGGCGTCCTGTGTGTGTGAGTGTGTGAGTGTGTGTGTGTGTGTAGACTGTGGAGTGTGCATGGTGATGGAGTCTCTCTCAGTGGAGCCACTGTCTGAGTGAGAGTTGTAGGTTTTCTCTGTAGGAAAGGGGGTCCTCGAGTGTGTAGAGATTAAGGATTCCTGTCTGTGGTGAGCAGAGCTCTGTATGAGGATGAGGGACCCCCTTTCTACGGGAATCAGGGCTTCCCACGCAGGAATGAGGGGACCTTCCCCAAAGGGCAGAGAGCCTCAGATCTATAGTGCAGATCTGAAGGCCCTTTGAATGGGCCTGGGCGGCACTTGGTGTGAGGACGGGGCTTCCTCTCTACGGGAAACGAACAGAAGAGAGAAGTCCCCAGGGAGGGCTCCTCCTCCTGGGGTGTCCAGGCCACTGGCACCAGGTCAACCGGGCTGTGGGGTGGGGGTCCTGCCCCTTGCTGTGGCTGGGGCCCCAGTGGGCCAGGAGCCAGCAGGCAGGGCAGGGTAGAGGTGCTGTGGTCAGCACGAGGTGTCCAGTTTCCAACCCTGGGGAAGAGCTAATTTTACCCCCAGGACCCAAAAGGTTAGGGCCCTGAGGCCTGGACGAATGGGGCAGAGCCTGCCTGGGGCAAGGGGAAACCTGATCCCACAGACCCAGGATTAAAGATAGATTTGCGGGAATCTGTCTGGATGGGCTGGAGTGGCCGGTGCCAGGGAGGAGGGAGAGGCTCCTGGGCTCTGGAAGGGGCGGGGCTGCGTGAGCTCCATCATTCCGCACACCTATCTTGCAGCGGCCAAGAAGGCCCCCAAAGGCAAAGATGCGGCCAAACCAGCTCCCAAGGAAGCTTCTCCCGAGGAGGCTGCTCCCAAGGAGGCTGCGCCCAAGGAAGCTCCCCTAGAGGAGGCTCCCCCAGAGTCCCCCAAAGGTGAGATAGTGTCCAGTGGGCTCAGCAGAATCTGGACCCCATCCATCCCCCAGTCTCCCCTGGCCCCTCTGCACCCTCTCTGTCCTCCACACGGCCCCAGAGCTGACCCACCACTCCCCAGCCTTCCAAGGCTCCCCAGGGCCCCCAGGACAGAGCCCAGACCCTCAGCCTGGCCTTCAAGCCCCCACTCAACACCTAGCTGATGCATCACCAAGTCCCTGCAGCATGCAACGCTCTGCCCATCTCTACCCCTCTCCTGCCGCACAGTCCCGTTCAACGCCATCCATTCCACCCCCCTCCAGTTCACAGGTGGAAAAGCTGGGGCCCAAAGGGGTGGGCCTGCCTGGCCAAGGTCATGCAGCTTCCTGGGTGACATGAGGTCATTCCCAGGGCAGGAGAAACCACTTTATGCCATGGCCTTTGGCTTCGGAGCAGAGGATCCCTCCCTGGCTCTAAGTCCAGTCCCCAGAGCGCCCCTCCCAGCTGCCCTAGACCCTAATCCTGTCTCCCAGCAGAAGTCCCCTCTGAGGAGCAGTCCCCAATTGCCGAAGAGCCCACTGGTGTTTTCCTGAAGAGGCCAGACTCTGTGTCAGTGGAGAAAGGTGAGGGGGGCTTGGGGGAGGAGGGTCTCAGGGTCTGGACCCCTGGGTCTGAGGGAGGAGGGGCGGGGCCTCTTGTTGCACCCACTGACGCAAGAAACAGATGTTCGGAGACTTTCAGGACGTTTACAGAGATGTTACTTTAATGGCCAACTCTTTTAACCTGCGCAGGGGCGGACTCTCGATGTGTCCCGGAGACACTTGCTCAGAAGAGCTGCAGATGAGAGCCGCCCCAAACGCTCACAGGCTAGCTCTTTTATACAGTGAGAAGCAAGCAAGCAAGTTACAAAAGCAGGAGTTGCTGTTATCTCTGCATAGCTCTGAGCTCTGGAGGAGTTTTGCTCTGGGTTCAGGAGGAACTATCTGTCTGTCTCCTGTTGATAAGCTTATTTCGGATGACGACTTGTCTCTCTTCCTTATCCATTCTAGTGACCTTCAAGGTTTTCTGTTTAGCAATGCTTATAATTGTCTAGCCCTTTTTCCTAGCTCTCAACACCTCTCAGCTTCACAGTCCTCTCTGTAGAGTCTCCTGGTTCCTGCCCGACCACTCCCTCCTATCCCCTGCCCCCCCCCACCTCCTTCTCCCCCACCCAGGAAAGGATGTGGTGATTGTGGCCAAGGTGAATGGGAAGGAGCTCCCGGGCAAACCAACCATGAAGTGGTTCAAGGGGAAATGGATGGAGCTGAGCATCAAGAGCGGGGCCCGATTCTCCTTCAAGGAGACCCACGACTCCGCCAACAATGTGAGGACCCTGTGGGATGCGAGGGCGTGGGGGCCTGGCAGGCGGGGGTGCAGGCCCCGCCTTTCAGAAGGCTTGTGAACATCTGAGGTGTAACCATGGGCCTGGATCTCCGGGGATGGAGGTTGCGCTGGGCAGAAGGGGAGAGCATGGGTTTAGGGGGGCTGCTCTTGGGCACGGTGTGTACACTCCCAGCAAAGTCTCAGGGGTCAGGGGCCTGGGCACCCCAGGGTCAAGATTATCTCAGCATGGGAAGAGAAAGTGGCAGGGTGGGGGGACAACTTGGAAGCAGAGTTGTGGATGGGCTCTGGGGGATGTGGGGTGGTGCTGGGGGTGGTCACGTGAACCCACACTCCTGGTCCCGGCCCCCAGGTGTACAACTTGGAGCTGCGCATTTCCAAGGTGGTACAGGAGGACCGCGGTGACTACCGCCTCGAGGTCAAAGCCAAGGACACGTGTGACAGCTGTGGCTTCAACATCGATGTGGAGGGTGCGCTGGGTGTGGGTCTGGAGGCAGTGTAGGAGAGCTCACAGATGTGGGGGTGAGGTGGGGTAGATTTGGGGACCAGGGCGCTCCACACTGGGGAGACAGTCGACATGCTGAGAACGTGAGGGGTCGAGGGGTTCAGGCTGTCCTGGTGCACCTGCAGAGGCTCAGGGGAGGAGCTGTGTCAGTTCTGGGGTCACGGCATACAGGCTGAGAAAGAAGCCGCAAAGACGAGGGAGCTCAGGGTTAGAGAGTATGGGCCCGTGGGCTTAGGGTGAGGGTGTATGGGATTCATGGGAGGTTACACAGATTTGGGGGCACGTGTATGGAGCCCTGAGGGTGTACAGGCACTGGGGGTTGGGTCTATAGTCCAGGATGTGGGGGGCTTCAACTGGGAGGGCACAGAGAATGAGCTTGCCCAGGCCTGGGGAGAAGGGCGTGCTGGCCCAGGTGTGAGGGGTGCAGGGTGCACAGAGAGGGCGGTGTGTGGCAGGTGGGGTGTGTGTACAGAAGCAGAGGGTGTCTGGGCCCCACTGAGAGGGCGTGCTGGCCCAAGAGATGGGAAAAGAGGTGGCGCGGACCTGGAGGGGGCTCCTGGTCCTGGATCGGGACTTGTCTGCAGCTCGCCCTCCCATCCCCCATTGCCTCTCCACAGTGCCCCGACAGGACTCCTCTGGGCAGAGTCTAGAAGACTTCAAACGTTCGTGAGTGCCTCTGGACCCTGGGGACAAGGGGAGGGGCTACCTAGGGAGAAGGGAGGATTGGGGAAGCCAAGATGTGGGCACCCAGGGTGATCTGGGGGCACCTCAGTGGAGTTCACACCCCCTTTCAATGGCCTCAGAGGTGAAGGGAAGCCCGAAGACGCGGGAGAGCTGGATTTCAGCGGCCTGTTGAAGAAGAGGTAAGCCCAACCCTCTGGCACAGAGAAGGGAGCTGGAGGCCCAAGGAGAAGGTGGTGGGTGAGGCCCCACCGCCCCTGCTGCTTCCCCACTCCATGCATGGACTTCCCGCCCACCCCTCCAGCACCTCCTCCATCCACCCACTGCTTGCCCACCCAGCCATCCAGCCGTCTGCCCACCAATTCCCCTACCCACCCACCCTTTAACCCTTCCTTCTGATGCCCACTTTCCTGTCTACTGTGGTTCCAGTTCATCTACTCATCCCCTTGTTCACCCAGCCCAACGTCTGTCCAGCCAGTGGTCCACCCACCCATCAATCTCATCCATCCATCCAACCAGCTACCTGTTTCTCCATCGACTAATCCATCTCTCCACCCACCTTCCCATTTGCCCATCCATCTACCCACCTATCCATCCATCCACCCACCATCTTCCCACCTATCCTTCTGTCTGTCTGCCAGGACACTCAGCCACCCAGTTCTGAACAGGGAAGAGATGACTTCTGATGTGGGTGTCCAAAACATCCCTCTGGGTCAATGTGGGGGACACACTGGAGGGATGGAGGCTGGAGGGAGGCCAGGAGGCCGGAGAGGAGACTGGGGCCACGGTCCCGGATGGAGAGAGTAAGGGTAACAGGCCCAGAGACAGAAAGTGACTCGGGCAAGTCACACAGCAAGTGGGCTGAGAAGGCAGCGGGAGACTGCATGGTGGCCCAGCCGGCTCTCCCTGCCTTCAGGGAGGTGGTCGAGCAGGAGAAGAAAAAGAAGAAAGATGATGACGACCTGGGCATCCCGCCTGAGATCTGGGAGCTCCTGAAAGGGGCAAAGAAGAGCGAGTACGAGAAGATCGCCTTCCAGTACGGCATCACTGACCTCCGGGGCATGCTCAAACGGCTCAAGAAGGCCAAGGTCGAGGTCAAGAAGAGTGAAGGTCAGTGCGGGTCTGAGGGAGATGGGCCCTGCCCTTAGGAACCCCAGCATCGTGGGGATCTGATGTTTGGGCCCTGGACCTGTCTTTTGGAGGCCCTCATGTAATAGAGGCCTGTTGTCAGGGGCCTTCAAATTCATAGGAGGCTTCTTCTTCTTCTTTTAAATATTTTATTTATTTATTTTTAGACAGAGAGGGGAAGGGAAGGAGAGAGAAACATCAATGTGTGGTTGCCTCTCATGCACCCCCTACTGGGGACCTGGCCCGAAACCCAGGCATGTGCCCTGACTGGGAATTGAACCGGCAACCCTTTGGTTCACAGGCTTGCACTCAATCCACTGAGCCACACCAGCCAGGGCCATACATGGCTTCTTGACTTTGACCTTGGAGAGCCCAGGGTCTGGGGAGGGGGACTTTGCAGCTTGGGGGATGACCACAGCAGGGAGAACATCTGAGCTCCATCCGCCTGTATCCCTCCACCTCCAGCCTTCACGAAGAAGCTGGACCCAGCCTACCAAGTGGACAGGGGCAACAAGATCAAGTTGGTGGTGGAGATCAGCGACCCTGACCTTCCCCTCAAGTGGTTCAAGAATGGCCAGGAGATCAAACCAAGTAGCAAGTAAGTGTGTGGGCCAATCCCTGGGTTGGGGAGACCTGGGGCCCAGAGACATACCTGGAAATAAGGCTGGTCATGCTTTTTTTTTAAAAAAAGATTTTATTTATTTTATTTTTAGAAAGAGGGGAAGGGAAGGAGAAAGAGAGGGAGGGAAACATCAATGTGTGGTTGCCTTGCGCGTGTCCCCTACTGGGGACCTGGCCTGCAACCCAGGCATGTGCCCTGACTGGGAATCGAACCGGCGTCCCTCTGGTTCACAAGCTGGCACTCAATCCACTGAACCACACCAGCTAGGGCCTGGATGGGTTCTTTTTTATCATTATTTTTTCCTTGGCTGTGTTTTCTCGATTTGTCTGCATGAGCATTTGGGATAAGAAACACAGTTATATCAGTTAAGTTGCTGTAACAGAGTCCCTAGAGTACATTAAGTTAGAGAAGTGTATTTCTAGTTGATGGAGGCAGGGGGGCCACCTCTTCTCTCAGAGACTTTTCCGAGACCCAGCGTCCTTATTTTTGGCGACACCGTCTGCATGGTGGAAGCTGGGTCGTAGGCACATCTGCACCTGGCGGACAAGCAAGGGAGGAGAGAAGTCCAGAGCAAGCACTCAAAGCTGGAGATGTCCCAGCAGTTACGCACATCACATCCCGCTGCGGTCCATTGGCCCAAGCTCTTGGTGCTGCCCTCCCAGCTGCAAAGGAGGCTGGGAAGTGTAGTTCTCTAGGGGGATGGCTGTGTGCCTCTGCTGAGTGGAAGGAGAGGCTGGGTGGGGGTGAACAGTTAGCATTTCGTCTGTGGGTATTTAAATACTTAGAAGTTGGGCCGCCTTTGCCCTCCTGCACAATTTCTGTCTGGGCGGGAGTGACTTGCCTGAGAACTGGCGGATGGATTTACCTCGGGGCTGGCATCCGCTCCGTGCCGGGACTGAGGTGGGATTTTTGCACCAGGTACGTGTTTGAGAATGTTGGAAAGAAGCGAATTCTCACCATCAACAAGTGCACGATGGCGGATGACGCTGCGTATGAAGTCGCGGTCGCTGATGAGAAGTGTTTCACGGAGCTCTTCGTCAAAGGTGAGGCCGGGATTTGGGCCGAGCTCGGGGATTGGGGTCCTGGAGGGGGTTCTAGAACTACTTGACCTCCTGTGCCCTCTGTGCCCACAGAGCCTCCCGTCCTGATTGTGACACCCCTTGAGGACCAGCAGGTGTTTGTGGGCGACAGGGTGGAAATGGTAGTCGAGGTGTCGGAAGAAGGTGCCCAGGTCAAGTGGTAAGTGACCCTCCACCCCTGACCTCCGTCCAGGTGCCCACAGCTTCTCTGCATCAGCCCTGACCTTTATGGTCTCTCTTGGAGACAGGGGACCTTTACTCAGTTGTCCCCAGGAGACTTCAGCCTTTCTCTCTAAATGCTGACCTTCACCCTCTAAAAATTCTAGAACGACGTCTACCTATTCAATCCCCTTTTCCTGGCTCCTGCTATTTCAGGTTTATTAAATCATTTATTCATCCATTTGACCACTCGTCCGTCCTTTAGTCTATCAATTCATCCGTCCATCTTCCCACCCCCCCATCCGCTTATCCATCCGTTCATCTATCCATTTACTCATTGATTCATCCATCCGCCTAATTTATCCATCCGCCCACCACCCGCCCACCCACCCATCCACATCAGTTCGTCCATCTGACAAATATTTATTGAGCATCTGTTGTGGGATGGCATTCTTCCATATGTTGCAGATGGAGTGGAAAGAAAATAAGTCAGCATGTACCTGCCTTGGTGGAATTTATAATCTGGTTAAGTTTCTGGAGTGCATGGGTGTGAGAGGCGGAGACAGGTTATCGGTCAGGTTTTCACATGAGTGAATGTAAAAGTTCCCTTTTGACAAGTGTTTCAGAGGAACTGTAACAGATGCTGTGACCACTTTTTAAGAGGAAAAAGGGACCCGGGAAGTCAGGGAAGCCTTCCTGGAGGAGGCGATGATTGGGCTGAGATTGGAGTGATGAGGAGGTAGAAGTGAAGTAGGAAGAAAGGAGTGTCCCGGGCAGGGGAAGCACCATTTACAGAGGTCACGATATTTGGCATTTCTCTGTGACCTCAGGATGTCCCCCGTGTTCTGTTCTCTCTTTTTGTGTCCCCTGACCTCCAACCGGGACCTTGAGGCATCTCCTAGTGGCTTGTGACCTCCTCCTCCTTTACTCCCTGTGACCCCCACCTGTGACCCATTCATTCCAGATGCCTCTCCCAAGCTTAATCTTTCCTCCCTCCTGTGACCTCCCTTTGGACTCCTGACGGTCTCTCTTGCCCCCAACTCGCCCTCTGGCATCCAGACCCAGGGCTGTGCAGGCCCCTCACCTCCCCCTTCACTCCCCCTCCACCCAGGATAAAAGATGGCGTGGAAATGACGAAGGAAGATTCCTACAAGGCGCGGTACCGCTTCAAGAAAGACGGGAAGCGTCACTTGCTCATCTTCTCCGAAGTGACCCTGGAGGATGCGGGTCGCTTCCAGGTCATTACTAACGGCGGGCAGTGCGAGGCCGATCTCATCGTGGAAGGTACGGGGCTTCCCATGGGGCGGGGGCCGCTAGGCACATGCCTCTCCTCGCTACTCCAAGCTGCTCAGGCCCCAAATTTCGGATTTGTCTCTGGCGCCTCTCTTTGTCTCACACCCGTACGATGCACCAGCGAGTTCTCGGAAGAGAGCCTGACCCCGCCCGGGTCTCCATCCATGCATGCGCGGACCACTGCCGCCGTCCCCTAGCTGGTCACTCCGTTTCCACGCGGGCCCCACGTCTACACACACACGCACCAGCCAGCCAGAGTGGTCCGTGTAAAAGGCATGTCAGCCCTGGCCAGGTGGCTCCATTGGTTGGAGCGTCGCCCCCCCATTCAACAAAAAGGCTGAGGGTTCGATTCCTGGTCTGGGCACAGGCCTCGGTTGTGGGCTCAATCCCTTGTCAGGGCGCGTATGGGAAGCAACTCATTGATGTCTCTCTGTCTCTTTGTTTCTCCCTTTCTCTCTCGCGCTAAAAAAAATCCATGAACATATCCTTGGGCAAGTATTTTAAAAAATGTAAGTTCGATGGTGAACACTGAACACACCCTAGTGTAGGTGACAGTGTTGTTCCCCCGTGCACTTCCTGGTTCTCTAAGTCCTCACCACCAGGGGGAGCTGGGTGCAGGTCCATGGGACACTGCACTGTTTTCGTGAACTCCTCTGAGTCTATAATTCTTTTTTTTTTTTTTTTTTAAGATTTATTTATTTGTAGAGAGGAGGTAAATGGAGGGAGAAAGAGAGGGAGAGAAACATCAATGTGTGGTTGCCTCTCATGCACCCCCTACTGGGGACCCGGCCCACAATCCAGGCTGGGGAATCCAACCGGTGACCTCTTCATTTGCAGGACAATACCCAACCCACTGACCAACACCAGTCAGGGCAGCATTGTTTTATTTAAAAAATAAAAAATTTGTAAAATGTAAGTCAGATCCCAGCTGTCCTCCCACCACCCTGCGTGGCTCCACCTCGCTCAGATTGAACACGAAGTTCTCTCTGCAGCCCACATGCCCTGGGCTCTGGCCTGGTCTGCCCCACCCTGCCTCTCTCACCTGTCCACACTGGTCTGCTTGCTGTTCCCACACCAACAAGCCTGCTTTACTCCACAGGGCCTTTGCACATGCCGTTCCCTCTACCTGGGGGACTCCTGCATCCTCCCATGGACTCAGGCTTTGTTGCTCCCCCTTGTTATATGTTTATGTGTTTCCCTGCTCACTGCCAGTCTCCCAGCTAGAACCTGAGCTCCATGGGGCCAGTGACTGTTTCCATGTTGTCTGTGGCTGTTTCCTCAGTACCTGGAACAGTCCTTGGCACATAGTGGGTGCTCACCAATATTTGCGCACTGACCGGAGCTGTGACGGCCCCATCTCCTTCTCTCCTTGTGCAGAGAAACAGCTGGAGGTCCTGCAGGACATCGCGGATCTGACAGTGAAGGCCTCGGATCAGGCCGTGTTCAAATGTGAGGTGTCCGATGAGAAGGTGACAGGCAAGTGGTACAAGAATGGGATCGAGGTGCGGCCCAGCAAGAGGATCACCATCTCCCACGTGGGCAGGTGCGGAGCAGACTGTGGGGGTTGCTGGAAGACAGGGCGTGTGTATCAGCTAGCTCTAGCTGCATAACAACCATCCCTGGACTTAGTGGTTTCAAAGAACAAGGACATATTGGATCGAGTCTGTGGGCTGGAGGGAGGCTGGCTGATCTTGGATGGTCTGTGTCACGTCTCTGTGGTCAGCTGAGTGTTGGCTCTGCTCAGCCTCCTGTGCTCCGTCAGGACCTCAGCCAGGGGGATGGGCTGCCTCTGAGCTGGTCCCCTTGATGCCTCATCTCCTAGTAGAGCTAGTCCTGGCATCGTCACATGGTAGAAACGGGTTCTGAAGGAATGCAAGGGAATGAGACTCTTTGGCCTGGGCTGGGAACTGTCTCCGTGCCACTCCCACCATGTTCTCTTGGGCACAGGTAGTAAAGTCTGCAGGGTCTCCTGGCAAGAGCAATGGATAGAAAGAAGGGAAAACTTGTGGCTGTATTTGCAAACAGTCTCCTACAGGAGGGGCGAGTTGAACTAAGGAAACACAGGCCTGGGCCCTGAGCAGTGTAGCTCAGTGGTGTGGGTGTCGTCCCACAAACCAAAAGGTTGTTGGTTCAATTCCCAGTCACTGATGTGAGAGAGATACATCGGTTAATTGGTTGCCTCTCACACGCCACGTACTAGGTACCTGGACTGCAACCCAGGCATGTGTCCTGACTGGGAATTGAACCTGCGACCCCTTGGTTCCCAGGCCGGCGCTCAATCCCCTGAGCCACACCAGCCAGGGCTCAGGGAGTTTTTTAAGTGCTTTACAACCCTGAGGTGGATTGCTATCATTACCTGTATTTAACAGATGAAAAATGAGGCACAGAGAGGTTAGGTAACTTGCCCAAGGTCACACAGCTAGTAAAGGGCCAGGCTGAGATTTGAACCCAGCATTCCAAAGGCCAGGATGAAAAGAGTGGGTGTGAGCCTGTAAATTGCATGGAGGAGGATGTTTTTCTGCAGTGGTCCCCAGGGCGACTTGGCCTGACATGTGCCCTGTGCCCCCAACCCCTTAGGATTCACAAGCTGGTGATCGATGACGTCCGCCCCGAGGATGAGGGAGACTACACGTTTGTGCCCGACGGCTATGCCCTATCTCTGTCGGCTAAGCTCAACTTCCTGGGTGAGAGGGCTCCTTTTCCCCCAGGGCCCCCCTCAGGGTTTAGTGTCTCTGACTGCACCCTGGGGCCGGGGTGGGGAACAGCAGGCATCCACTAATCACGGAATCACGGGGACAGTCAGGTAGAAGATGGGGGAGAGCACTGTGTACGCTGCAGCGTGACCATGTGGGGGACATGTGGGACAGTCACAGCCTGAACCCACCCCAGCATCGCAGATGCCAGGGTGACACCAGACCCTCTTCTCTGCCTTGGGTGTGAAGGTGGGATATGGGGCCCGCTGACTTTAGACCTAACCTTCCAGTCTTCTATGTTCCCCAGAAATCAAGGTGGAGTACGTCCCCAAGCAAGGTAAGGACTGGGGCTGCTTTGGTAACTGAGGTCTGGACCCCTGGGTCTGAGGGAGGAGGGGCTGGGGGTCTGGACCCCCAGGTCTGGGGGAGGAGGGGCTGGGGGCCTGGACTCCGGATCTGGGGGAGATGGGGCTCCTGGGTCTTCAGGGCTGTTGGAACCTGGCTTCTCAGGAGATCCTGTGGAGGGGGATTGGGACGGTCCACTCCCAAGTTCCCCACAATCCCATCTCTGCCACCAGAGCCACCAAAGATCCACCTGGACTGCTCGGGGAAGACGTCAGACAACTCGATTGTGGTCGTGGCTGGGAACAAGCTGCGGCTGGATGTGGCCATCACAGGGGAGCCCCCTCCTGTGGCCACCTGGCTGAAGGGGGATGAGGTAGGGCCGGCTTCCCCTGGGTGCCATCTGTCCCTCTCAGCTCTGCTGGGCAACTTGAGGCAAGTTGCTTTCCCTCTCTGAGCTGCAGTTTCAGTGTAAAATGAGGATTATGATTCCTTCCTCAGGGGGTTGTTTGGAAGATTGGAGATTACGTTTGCCCGCCCCATGGCGCTCCCCCAGCACATGGTGGGTCTCCATCCATCCATCCATCTGTCCATGCATCCTCCACTCATCCATCCATCTTCCCACTCATCAGTTAACTGATTAATTCGTGCATCCGTCCACTTATCCAGGATTTAATCAATTTGTCTATCTATTATTCATCAGCTAACCCAGTTATCCAACCATCTATCCATCTATCCATCCATCCATCCATCCATCCATCCATCCATCCATCCATCCAACAAATATTTTTACCTTGCATGTTCCAGGCCGTGGACAGTGCAATTTTTCTTCTCTCTGGGCTGTAGTTTCCTCTTCTGTAAAAGGGACAGAGTCAGTGCTCATTCATTCCTTCACTTGGCAAACACCTCCCGAGCCAGGCTCTGTGCCGGGCTCCGTGTGCAGGCACTGAGGTTGTAAACCTTCTGGAAGGGAGGCAGGTGTCCAGATAGTCACTGTCCAGGGTGATGGTGTGAGATAAAGGGAGGTACCCGAAGCTGTGGGAATTCAGAGGATGGGGTCATCACTGCCCATTGAGAGCATCCCGGAGTGCTTCCTGGAAGAGGTGACCCTCGGGCAGGTTCTAAAGGATGAGTAACAGGAAGAGCAGATAGAGAATGGGGTGAGGGTGCTGCGTGGGACGAGCCAGGGTGGTGTTTGGAGGGCAAGGAGGGCTGTGGGGGGTGGTGAGGCTGTGCAGGTCCAGCAGGTCCTCTGGTGCGGGCTCACGGCCTTGCGTGTAGTGTGGCCGTGACTGGAGGATTGCGTGCAGGGGAGGGGCGAAGGCAGGTCTGGACCTGGGGAGGTGGGGAGAGGCAGAGGCAGAGCCCGGCCTTTCGGCGGCTGTGTCCAGGTGTTCTCGGCCACCGAGGGCAGGACCCGCATCGAGCAGCGTAAGGACCTCAGCAGCTTCGTGATCGAGAGCGCTGAGCGGGCGGACGAGGGCCGCTACACCATCAAGGTCACCAACCCCGCTGGCGAGGATGTGGCCTCCATCTTCATTCGGGTTGTGGGTGAGTAGGGGGAGACAAAGGCCCTGAGCTCGGGGGTGGTTCCCCGCGGCCATGAGGGGCCCCTGACTCTCCTGCCTCCCACCCAGATGTCCCAGACCCCCCGGAGGCTGTGCGTGTCACCTCAGTTGGAGAGGATTGGGCCACCCTTGTGTGGGAACCACCCAAGTATGACGGGGGGCAACCAGTCACCGGTGAGTGCCTGCGTACTAGAGTTCCCATGACCTCTGACCTCTTGTCCCCCCTGATTTCTCTTTGGCCTCCGAGAGTCCTTAACCTCCTCAGTGGCGCCCCTCTGAGACCTGGTGTCTGTCTTTGATATCTCGCGATCCCTTCGGTCTTTGCATCTTCCTTTACTCTCTAATGGTCTAGGAATCCTCACTTGGGTCAATGGCCTGGGATTTTCTATGACCCTTGACCCCTGATTTGTGACTTATGACCCTGCATGATCACTGACCCCATGACCAGTGACTTCTGACTGCTGGTGACCTTGAGGTCAACCCAGGATTGATGGCCTCAGGCCTGTCTGGGCCATGTGGCCTTTTGATGTGACCCCCCTCCATGGCCTCTTCATGACCTCCCACTCCTCTCTGCTTGGGGGGTGTGTCCAGGGTACCTCCTGGAGCGGAAGAAGAAGGGCTCTCATCGCTGGGTGAAGCTGAACTTTGAGGTCTTCACGGAGACCACCTACGAGTCCACCAAGATGATCGAGGGCGTCCTCTACGAGATGCGGGTCTTCGCTGTCAACGCCATCGGGGTGTCCCAGCCCAGCCTCAACACCAAGCCCTTCATGCCCATTGGTGATGCCCCTCTGCCCCCGCACAGTGTCCCTGTCTGCCTCTCACCCGTGCCCTGTCCATCATTGATCTCCGACCCTGCACCCTGGCCTTTCACCCCACGGAATCTGCTGACTTCTGGCACCCCTTATCCAGCAACCCAATACGTGGACCCTTCAGCCTCACCCACCCTCTCAACCTCTTCCTGACCCAGTGCACCTGCGGCTGACCTCCATGGCCTTACACTCCACGCTGTGGCCCGAATATCTCACTGACCTCTCACTTAGCAGACTAACACCTATCTCTGTCCTCGGAGACCTCACTGTCCCTTAGTGTCCTGTTTTAATGACCCTTGATGACATGTCCTTGCTCAATGACCTCTGGCCCATCATATTGATCCCTCCCTGACCAAATGACTCCAACTCTGACCCCTGACCTTCCCTACTGACCCCTGACACCTCAGGTACCCTCATCTTCCCTTTCCCTGGGTCCTTACAGCACCCACGAGTGAACCCCGGCACCTGACAGTGGAGGACGTGACAGACACTACCACCACCCTGAAGTGGAGGCCCCCAGACAGGATTGGGGCCGGCGGCATCGATGGGTACATGGTGGAGTACTGCCTGGAGGACTGTGAGTGGCCCTGTCGGGCCGGGCGGGGGGCAGTGGCGCACACGGACCCAAGTGGGTGTCTGGTCTCGGGGACCCAAAATAGGACAGAGCAGGGGCCGATCTATGGGGTGATGAACTGCCCTTACGGGATCTGTATTTACCTGAATCCCCAGGATGGGGATGGGTCAAGCCAGGCCCCCACTGACCAGCTTGCCCTCTCTCCTTCCCTCATTCCCTCCTGTCCCCCTTCCTCCCTCTTCTCTTCCCCTATATCCATCCTCCAAACAGCTGCCCCTCTTCATCCATCCATCTATCCTTTCATCCAAGTATATATCTACTAGTTACATTCCTTCTTCATCTCTTTTATTCATTTATTTATCATTCATCTGTCCTTCTCTTCATCTATCCATCGATCCATCCATCCAGCTTTCCTTCTTTTTTCTACCTTTTTAAAAATTTTGTTAAAAGATTTTATTTATTTATTTTTAGAGAGAGGGGAAGGGAAGGGGAAAGAGAGGGAGAGAAACATCAATATGCAGTTGCCCCCCTTGTGCCCCACATTGGGGACCTGGCCCACAACCCAGGCATGTGCCCCGACTGGGAATCAAATCCATGACCCTTTGGTGTGCAGACCGGCAATCAATCCACTGAGCCACACCAGCCAGGCCCTTTTTCCTACCTTTTCTTTCTTTCTCTCTCCCTTCCTTTTCTCTCTCATTCCTTCCCTCTCTCTCTCTTTCCTTTTCTTCCACTTCCCCACCTAGTCGTCCATTCAAACCATCTTTCTATCTGTCCAAAAATTCTTTGGATCATCCAGCTATCCATCTCTCCTGTAACATTTTTATCTAGAAATCTCTCTTCACTACCATCTTTCTTCCCTCCCATTTCTTCCTTCTTTCCACCCATCCATTTACTTGTTGACTGTCTATCTATCTATCATCTATCTATCCACCCATCCATCCATCCACCCATCCATCCACCCTCTCCTATCTCCGTACATCCAACTCTCCGTCCTCCACTGAACAAACGTGCATTGCCGTGGCTATGAGGACATCTCCAACATGGTCATCTCACTGGGAAGACAGATGAAATCATTGTTTTTATTGTTTACTTTGTATTGAATTTATTAGAGTGACATTGGTTAATAAAATTGTATAGGTTTAGCTGTGGCTGGGTAGCTCGGGTGGTTAAGCATCGTCCCGATATGCCACGGTTGTGGGTTCAATCCCTGGTCAGGGTACATACAAGAATCAACCAATGAATGCATCAATAAATGGAACAGCAAATTGATGGTTCTTTCTATCTCTCTCCCTAACATTAATCAATTCATTAAAAAATGTTTAAATTTTATAGGCTTGGCTGTACAATTCTATAACACATCACTTGTATGTCATATTATGTGTTCACTGCCCCAAGTCTTCTTCCATTACCAGATGAGACTATCTTGACACCATACCCCAGGCCTTACAGTCAGACGGGTGTGGGTTCCAATCCTGCCCCCGCACTTTCTAGCTGTGCGACCTTGGGAAAGTTTCTGTGCCTCAGTTTCTTCATCTAAAGATGGCAGACAGTTCCCACCTTCGCAGGGTACAGCGACGATTGTGTTTGGTAACATTTGTACATGAGGGATGGTGGGGCTCTGGTAGGCATCTTCCCTTTTTCTCCCCAGTGCTCTTCACTCCACTTCCGCCCCTGGTGACGCCCCCCCGATCTGTATCATCGCCACCCCCACATTTCAGAACCTCCTCGTGTTAGACTTCACCCTGTTTCTTGCTGGTCTGACCTTCGTTGGCTCACCAGTGCCTGATGATGAACCCGAATGGAAGGGCCCCTGTCACAGAGACAGTTCCTTGCCCTCTCTGAGCCTGGATGTCCTCACCTCTGTGATGGGAATAATGTAAGGTGGAGGTGGAAATAAGGAGCTACCATGTGTCCCAGCTTTCGACCCTGGTCACAAGTGCTGAATTAATGTCAGCTGCTGCTAGTTCGAGGCACGGGAAGGGAGGACGAGCGGAGGGCTTGCAGGAAGGTTTGGAAGAAAGGTCCCTGGCATCACTCCTCTCTCGCAGCTGAGGACTGGATCCCGGCGAACACGGATCCCATTGACCGCTGTGGCTTCACCGTCAAGAATCTGCCCACAGGGGCGAGAATCATTTTCCGGGTTGTTGGGGTCAACATCGCGGGGCGCAGCCAGCCGGCCACCCTTGCTCAGCCAGTCACCATCAGGGAGATTGTGGGTGAGCGACCCCTGACCTCCGACCCCGACCCCGCTCTCTAAAGACCAGGGTGTGATTGTCTGGCCAGCCCTTTCCCTGCCAACACTGGGGTCTCCCCCAGCAACCTCGTCGCCATGGTCTAATGTGCCCCCCAGCCCAATGCTGAGCCCTCCTTGTATCTCTGTTCTCAGAGCAACCCAAGATCCGACTCCCCCGCCATCTCCGCCAGACTTATATCCGCAAAGTGGGGGAGCCCATCAACCTCCTCATCCCTTTCCAGGTGCGTGGGCTCGGGTCAGGGTCGGGGGTTGGGGGCCGGGGGTCAGGGGTCAGCTCACACCGGAGAGCCCCCAGCTGACCTCTGCTGCCTGCTGCCCACCCAGGGGAAGCCCCGGCCCCAGGTGGTGTGGACGAAGGGTGGGGCGCCCGTGGACTCCTCCCGTGTGAACGTGCGCACCAGCGACATCGACACTGTGTTCTTCGTGCGCCAGGCGGCCCGCTCTGACTCGGGGGAGTACGAGCTGAACGTGCAGATTGAGAACATGAAGGACACGGCCACCATCCGCATCCAGGTCGTGGGTGCGTGGCCGAGGAGGGGCAGGGGGACCTCGGGCCCGGGAGAGACCAACGACCCGGGTGGGAGGGCAGGCGAGGTGAGGATGGCCCAGGAGCGGGGAGTGGAGAGATTGAAATGGGGAGGGTGTGAGGGGCAATGGCACCCACAGGTGAGGCCATGGGAGTGGGGAGAAAGGCTGAAGAGATGTTAGAGCCCAGAGAGGGGGAAGGTGGGGGGCATGTAGGGACACTTGGGCTGGCATGCAGCAAACCCCCCCCCCAACCTTTCCAGAAAAGGCAGGGCCACCGGTGGACGTGACAGTGAAGGAGGTGTGGGGCAGTAACGCGCTGGTGGAGTGGCAGCCCCCGAAGGATGATGGGAACAGTGAGATCACGGGGTATTTCATCCAGAAAGCCGACAAGAAAACCATGGTGAGGGACCAGAAGGGCCCAGGGCAGAGTGGGATGAGCTGGGGGGGGGGGGGGCAGGAAAGCTGGCGATTCACAGAGCAGGCGCTGCTGCTCTCCTTCCCCAGCTGGGGTAACCGGGGCGCGAGAGATCAGGAGAATGGGCTGGAGCCAGGAGGGCAGGCTTTTGGCTGAGACTTAATGCAAGATGAGTTTTCTTGTTCTTTTTTGTGGCAGTGAAATCCCCCTAACAAAATCAAGCATTGCCTTTAAGGTGGCATCTAGTACATTCCCACTGTTGTGTAACTGCCACCTCTATCCAGTCCCAAGATATTTTCTTTCTTTTTTTTTTTTTTAATAAAAGATTTTACTTATTTTCTTTTTAGACAGAAGGGAAGGGAGGGAGGAAGAGAGGGAGAGAAACATCAGTGTGTGGTTGCCTCTCATGCACCCCCTACTGGGGACCTGGCCCACAACCCAGGCATGTGCCCTGACTGGGAATCGAACCAGTGACCCCTTGGTTTGCAGGCTGGCACTCAATCCACTGAGCCACACCAGTCAGGGAGTCCCAAGACATTTTCATCACCTAAAAGGAAACCCTGTATCCATTGAGCGGTCACACCTCCATTTCCTCCCACCCAGCCCCTGGCAACCCCCAATCTTCTTCCTGTCTCTATGGATTTGCCTATTCTGGTCACTTTCCATGAACGGAATCACTCAATAGGTGGCCTTTTGTGTCTGGCTTCCTTTGTGCAGCCTCGAGTTTTCCAGTACATTGGAGCAGGTGTCAGTGTTTCATCCTTTTTCATAGCTGAGTAATATTCTGCGGCTTGGGTGCTGCCACATCTTGCTTCTCCATTCATCCATTGATGGGCATTCGGGTGATTCCCATTTTCTAGCCGCCGTGGACAGTGCTGCTGCGAAGGGCGTGTTTTCTTAGCTCCGCGCACACTTGGCTGTGCTTGCCTCACCCTGGCCCTTCTGTGTCTGTGTCCCTGACTTTCCCGGCCCTGCCTGTCCCCATGCTAGGAGTGGTTCAACGTCTATGAACACAACCGCCAAACCCACTGTACCGTGCCCGACCTCATCATGGGCAACGAATACTATTTCCGAGTTTTCACCGAGAACATCTGTGGGCTCAGTGACTCCCCAGGCGTCTCCAAGAACACGGCTCGGATCCCCAAGGCGGGTATGGCCACCCCCCTCTGCAAGGTCCAGTCCCCGCTCTCGGCTGGGGGTTTGACCGTGAGTCCTCTGCACCCCCCACCCCTGGACTCAAAGTCGATGGTACCTGGTGACAGAGGAGAGGTGTTTAGGGACAATCAGGATCAGTTGCCTCACAGGTTCATCTCCCCTCCCCCAGGTATCACCTACAAACCTCTTGATTACAAGGAACACGACTTCCGCACACCTCCCAAGTTCCTGACGCCGCTGCCGGACCGGGTGGTTGTGGCTGGGTACGCTGCTGCTCTCAACTGTGCCGTCAGAGGCTTCCCACAGGTGTGTTTGTGTGTGTGTGTGCCTGCACACGCGTGTGTGGCCCTGGAGGGAGACCTTCAGCAAGATGGAGCCCCTACCCCTTCCCATCACACCCCCTCTTCCTCTCTGACTCACCTCTTCTTGGTTCATGAAATTCACTGCCTTTTAACTGGCTGGTCAAATCCAGCTGCCACCAGTTTCTCTAAATAAAGTTTTATTGGAATGTGGCCCTACACACTTGTGTATTATCTGTGGCCGCAGAGACCACAGGGCCACAGAGCCTGAACAGCCAACTCCCTGGGCCTTTACACTCAAAGCTTGCCACGTTCTGGTCCGACTTCTAAGTCTTCAGCTTCGCCCCGTAGGCTCACCGTGGGTTCACGAGTTCACCTCCTCCATCTCCACTTGTCTGTTTCCGTCACTCACTCCACTCGTTGATTCGCCTCCCAAGCCACTTACCTGGTTCATTCATTCACTGCATTTGCTTCTTTACGCCATTTACTCACTCAGTTTATTCTTTATTTTTTAATCCTCACCCGAGGATATGTTTATAGATTTTAGAGAGAGAGTAAAGGGAGAGGGGGTAGGGGGAGGGAGAGGGAGAGGGAGAGGAATATTGATTGGTTACCTCTCACACATGCCTGGATCGGGGCTTGAACCTGCAGCCTTTTCGGTGTATGGGATGATGCTCCCACCAACTAAGCCACCTGGCCAGGGCTCATTTATTCTTTCAACATGTATTTTCAAAGGCTTTCTATGTGCCGGTGAATTGGATAAGATGTTCCTGTACACTGGGGGAGACAGCATTAATTCAACATCACACAAGTGACTACAAAATTGTAAAGGGTGATAAGTGTGCCAGGGAAGTAAGGAAGCTGTGAGTGTGTGAAACGGCCTTGAGGCTGGGGAGTGACCTACGAGCTGAGACCTGAGACAGGCAGGTGCTCATTGGTGGAAAGGGGAGGAAGAGCAGTCTTGGAAGTGGGAACAGCCAGTGCCAAGGCCCTGAGGCAGGGGCCTGTCTGGTCCGTTGGAGGCTTAGTGGCGTGGCTAGTGTGGCGCAGGGCAGAGGGAAGTGAGGGTAGAGCAGCAAAGGGCCAAACGGTGCTGGGCCCTGTGGGACACAAGAGGAGTCAGCTCTTCCTCTTCCAGAAGAAGAGACTGAGGGTCGGAAAAGCGATAAGGCCAAGGTCATCCCGCCAAAATGAAGAGGTGGCCCAGGCAGAATGAAAATTCAGATCTTCCTCCCAAGGCCCATTGTGCCATCACCCAGGGGACCCTCTCTCAGCGGGCCTCCTCTCCTGCTCCCCTCAACAGCCGAAGGTGGTCTGGATGAAGAACAAGATGGAAATCCGAGAAGATCCCAAGTTCCTGATGACCAATTTCCAGGGGATCCTGACGCTGAACATCCGCCGCCCCACCCCCTTCGATACCGGGACGTACACCTGCCGGGCTGTCAATGAGCTGGGGGAGGCACTGGCCGAGTGCAAGCTGGAGGTCCGAGGTGAGCAGCGGCCCCTCACGCATGCGCTTTACAGAGCTAACCGGTCAGGCCCGCTGGGAGGATGTAGAGTAACGGCCGCAGTGAAGGCCACACAGGGCGTCGGAGGCGGGGCAGGGGTGCAGGGAGCGCCTGACCGGGCTCGGGCAGTCGTCCGAGGATTTCCAAAGTTGTTGAAGGACAAATAAGTGAGGAGAGCTTGGCAAATGATTGTTAAGGTCTCCAGTGGGGAGGCGTGTGGACACAACGTGGAAACAAACATGGGTAATGGTGGAGGACCCGGGGCTGTGGGAGCCCAGAAACATGCCTCACTCCTCTCTGCCCCACAGCCCCAGCCCCGAAGTTCATCCTCTTCCTTTTGAATTCCTGTCTGGCCGGCCTCCCCACCTCCCTCTCTCCCCTCCACCCCACACAGGGCCCTGGAGGACTCTCTTCTCCAGGGTTAACTTGCCCTCCATGGGCTTCCCAGCGGCCTGAGTGTCCTCCCGGCCAGTCTGCCTACCGGGAACACTCCTCCCCCCCTCGAACCCCCACCTTGGCCTTGCGTGCGTCTGATGTCCTCCGGTCAAGGCTCTGTAGGGTGGCTACTAACCAAGTCCCTTAGAGGTGGCTTCCAGACTCCCTCCCTGACTGTGACTTCCCCTGGCCTGATGACAGCCCAGCAGACAGAAGTGGCCTCAGACCCTTAACAAGGGCTCAGAGACCTCCACACCTTTGTGTCTGCCATGCCTCCAGGCTGACCCAGTTTCTCAAGTTCTGTCTCCTTTATCAACTTTTGAGTCAGCTCCGAAATATCCCCACTTTAGGATTCCAGTTACAGCCGTGTCACCAGCAGCTGCTCAGAAGTCCCTGATCAGAATGTCCCATTTTGGGGTTCAAAGCTACAGCAATCAATCACGGGGCACCATGGAGTGGTGAAAGGGAAACTTGCTTCCCCTGCTGGCCAACTGAATGCATTAGCAGGCAGAAGGGCCTGGCGAGGGCACTGGCGCTGCAGAAGCCAGGTCCCTGCAGCCCCTGAGCCACCCTTGTCTCATTTCGCCCACAGTGCCCCAGTGACACTCTCTCCGACCCGTCAAGATCATTGGCTGCAGAGTCCTGCCCCAACCTCCCTGAACAGTGTTTCCCTTTGAGGAAGTATCATTGAGAAGATAAGAGTCTCGTCTGGAAACGTGCACGTGTCTGTCCTTCTTGAGTCTAAGCTCTGCCTGCCTCCTCTTGTAGGGGCTAAGCACCTGGGGGTGGGTAATGGGGACAACCAGGTTGGAGTGCCCACTTCCGAAAGGCAACAGGCCATGTGGAGGCCGCTATCTTGGAACAGCTACTTTAGCAAGGCCACCACGTAGCCCTGGCAACTCTATGGCGTCCACACATACCAGGCCCCCTGGAGGCTGCCCTGGTAGAATAGCTATCAGGAGTGGGGGTGAGGCAGGCCAGCTGCTGCAGCAACTACAGCGAGTCAGAGAGGACCCGAAGGCCAGGCTGGGAGGGCTGCTCTGGTGAGGTAGCCATGACGGCATGGGGGTGCTAGGTCTCAGGGGTGCCCCCCAGCGGCCAGCACGATGCCCCGAAGACCGCGCAGAGGCAACCCGGAAAGGCTGCTTCTGCCAGGCGGCCGTGTTGAATTGCTGATGACCTGGTCCTCGGTTCTTAAGTGGACGATCTTTTTGAACTTTAATAATTCATCTGTCCAACCCCAAAGTCGGGTACATAGTTCTCTGGCCCTTTGGGGACTTCAACGGGTGTTGGAGGAATCAGAGTCCCCAGAGTGAGAGGCCTGGGGGGTCCAGTGTGGGGTCCAAGGCCCGGAGCTGCGTACAAGGGGGTTTGTCTCAGAGGCCTTGGCTGCACATGTAGCTGCACTTTGGGGTGGGTGGTGGGCCTCTGTACTTACCGGGGAGGCAGGGGGAGCGGGTGTCTCCAGAGGAAGAGGCCCCCCGCAGGTTCCAGGGGCCCCACCTTCAAGGACAGGCGCCCCTCTCCTCCCAGGCCTGACGGGGCGCTGGGCATCTGGCCTGGCTGACCCCACTCCCTGCAGGCCCCGGCATTCCCTCCCCAGATCCCTCTTCCAGCCTCTGTGGAGAGAGGCTGGAAGGGGGCGGGAATGCCCAGTTCGGGAACCAGAGCCACGTTAGCTCCAGCACCAAGGCCACGGTGCATTTTCTGCTGTCCTTGACGTGCAGACTTCAGACCCGTTCGGGAATCAGGAGTCCAGGCCGTTGCTCTTCCACTCTCAGCCACAAGCCTTCAGGCCCCCAGCCACCTCCTTCCTCCCTCAGGCCCCGGAGTTTGACCCGTTCTCCCGCCTCCTGGCAGCCCCGCCCCCTCACCTCCAACCCCTAAGTCAGATCCTCTTCATCCTCCTTGTCCTCGTCCTCCTCCTTGTCCGTGGTGTTGCCCGCCGAGTACTTTTGCGGGAAGGGTACGGCTCCCCTGGCCGAGTGGAAGTGCAGGAGGTAGAGCAGCCGCACCCACTGGCAGAACTTGCGGTTGCGGGTCTTGGGCGGACCCCGAAGCTGCAGGTAGAAGGCGCGGCCCGTTTGAAACTTGACCTTGAGCTGACAGTGCCTTTCGTTGTGGACGAAGAGCTGGACGAACTGCAAGGGGAACAGACTGTGCGGGAGGGAGGGGCTTGCTCAGGTCCGGACCCTCCCAGACTCCGTAGCTCTGGCGCCCTCAGAGTCGGGGGGGCGCCCACATCCTCCCCTTTCTCCGCCCGGAAGGAGTCCTTTTTCACTTTCTCTGCCTCTTGAATCTTACCCGTCCCCAACTTCCACCACAAAGCACACTGTGTCTCCCGCTGGTCCTCTCTCCTAAACCCCGGACTTGAATAGACAGCCACCTGGTTGAAATCAAGTTCCACTTGGATGTAGCATCAACATCCTGTCCTTATCCCCACCCCAAACCCGCTCCTCACCGTCCTCCCAGTTTTAACTACACCTTCCCACTTGATTGGTCAGAAACGTGGAGTTCCTCTTGACCTGACCTTCTCTCTCACACCCTCATCCAGTCCCGCCACTGAATTCTGATGGTTCTACCGTTAAAATGTGTCCACAATCCGAACACTTCTAACTCCCTCCAACGCCTCCACCTGAGTCGAGCCACCGTCCTTTCCCGCCTCGGCCCCCAGCTTGTCTGTTGCCCACGCGGCCGCCAGTCAACACCTGAGTTGGCTCAGAGTCAAAGCCAAGTCCTCACCAGGCGCGCGAGGCCCTGCAGGGCCTTCTGGCTTTGTTCCCTCTCCTCCCGTCTACTTCCTTGACTCGCTATACTCCAGCCACACTGGCCTCCTCACTGTTCCCTAAATCTGCCAGGCTTCGTCCTACTTCAGGGCCTTTGTACAAGCTGTTCCCTCTGCCTGAAATCGTCCTCCAGCCATCCCCCTGGCTTGGCCCCTTCGGTTCTCTCCGGGAAGTCTGTTTACAACCTTTGGCCCGTCTGCAACCTTGTCTACGCTTCCCAACCTCCCCATGGTCCCATGAATGATGTCTCCACAGATCTTTTACTGCATTGGACCAACTGCCATTTATTCTGCCTGCCTGCCCAGTAGGTGATATTTTTGTCACCCTCACACCTGTGCACATGGATGTCCCCTGCCTGCCACGCTGGCTGCAATCCCAAGACACTGGACACAACCTCAGTGGTGGACTCCACCTATGACATTCCCCAAATATTAGAATAACAGTTGACATTGACAGAGCTTATTTTGAGCACTTTTACTTAGTTTATCCCCGAACAGCCCTGGAGGTGGGGGTCTCTCCTTATCCCCGTGTTGCAGGTGAGGAAACTGAGGCCCAGATAGGTAGGGAACTTGGCCAAAGCCAGTGAAAAGATGAGGCCAGGGTTTGAACCCAGGGCATCCAAGGGCGGCCTTTTATTCAAGGATGTTTCCTACTACATTGTAACATTGTAAGAGTGGTTTTGTTCAACCATGAAGGTCCACCGCAGGGCCTGGTGGCCGTATTCGTGTCAATACGAACTGAGTGTTGTTATCATGCTGAGGGAGTGAGCAGGAGAGGCAGTATGTAGCCTGTGCCTGCAACTATTTCCAGGCCATGCACGTGAGAGGTGCCCGTCAGAGGTGGTCCAGAGGAACTCTGGGCTGTGAGCTGGTTAGCAGGGAGGCGCCAGGGTGAGTCTTGAGGCTGAGTTTGCGTGCAAACTCAGTGTTTTTACTTCGATGGCATGTTTATTTGGGGGCCAGTGAGGGGAGAGTGCTTCAGGAGACTATGAGGGTCAAAGCCCTCCCTTAGCACCATCCTCAGCGCCTTCCGATTGCAGGTTATGACTCAGTGGTAATTCTACTATTACCCATAGAAATGTTTTGGTATTTGCTGCTGGAGTTGGGTGCAGGAGCCTAGGATGGGAGAAAAGTATATTTTGTGTTACGTGTGTTTTATACCTTGGAGTGGATCTACATTACTTTAAAAAAAAAAAACTTTACTTTTGGAGAGAGGGGAAGGGAGGGAGAGAGGGAGAGAAACATCGATGTGCGTGAGATACATCTATCTGTTGTCTCTCATACGCCCCCAACCAGGGACCTTGCCTGCAACCCAGGCATGTGCCCAGACTGGGAATTGAACCAGTGACCTCTGGGTTTACAGGGTAACACCCAACCCACTGAGCCACACCAGTCAGGGTGGATCTGCATTACTTTTCCCCTGAAATACAAGGACCTGAAAGGGCACGGTGTAGCGTGGCACAGGAGTTTGAGCGCCATGAGGGCAGCAATCACAGGAGGCCTGAGGTTCCGATCCCAGCCGATCCTCGACCCCCTGTGGGATCCTGGGCAGTGGTTCCCCTCTATGGGCCCCAGTTTACCTCTTTGGGGGATGGGGCCAAGGGGCCCCGCCATATAAGAATATAACATCAGAGATGAGATGATGTGAGGGGCCAGAGGGTGCTGGGCATGCAGCAGGTGCTGCAGGTCATTCTCTTAACCCCTGCCAGGGTGTGGCTGAGGACCGTTCCCCCCATGTCTGTCCATCCCTGCTTCTGTGCCCCTGCGGACTGCCCTGTCCTCGTTCTCCTGGGTGGCCAGCAGCCCAGAGAGGACTGACAGCCATCCAAGGCTCCTGACCCCGGGGTCATCTGGGTGAGCGGAGGTGCTGCTGGGAGCCTAGGACGGCCTGAGCTGGGGAGCAAGGAGGTATGGGTGGGGGTGGGGGTGAGGGCAGTCACCCTGAGAGCTGCAGGCGTCCATTCTCCTTGGCAGGGCCCGCCAGCAGCAACAGGTCTGGGAGTTCCAGGGCTGGACTGGAGGCTGCCACCCCCATGGTTACCTTGTTGGCAACTTCTCCTAACCGGGTCACCTGCGGCGGGGGGCGGGGCAAGGGTTAGAAGCTGGATAGATGTGGGGAGCAGATTTGTAGAGGGATCGGAGTCAAGAATCTTGGTAGGATTAAGGGTCTAGAACCTAGTGAATTAAATTCCAAGATGGGAGTCGGATATGCTGAGGTCAAAGATCAAGGGTCACACAGTTGTTAAGTCAGGGAAACTGAAGGGAATCAGAGGCCAGGTTTCATAGAGAAGTTAAGATCTGGAGGTATGGGGAAAGGGGTCAGTCAGGAGTTCCAGGAGATAGACATTATGGGGGAGTTGTCAGAAGGAAGGAGAGCCGGGGTTGCCAAAGTCAGGAGGTCGAGACTCAGGCTGCCGCTCAGGGGGTCCTGGGGCTCCACACCTGCACGAAGTTGCTCTCAAAGATGGAGAAGTCTCGCAGTTGGTCAAACTCGCCGCACAGAAGGTAGCGCTGGAGACGTCCAGGCCGGCCCGTGGGACTGGCTGGAACCAGGGCGCGTTCTAGGGTCGAAGTGCGGGGATCTATTCCAAGAGGCTGGGTCGGGCACCCCCGGCTGGCAGGGCCCGGGGCAGCCCGGCGCTGAGAGCAGGGGTTTCTGGGCTATCGGTGTCCACTTCGCCGACCCCATCCCTCACCTGATGCAACCCCTCCAGGCCTGGCTCCGCCATCCCACCTGGTCCCACCGCACCTGCTTCACCGAGGGCCGGCTTAGGCTCTTGCCCCCGCTTCATCGCAACACCCCGCCCCTTTGGGGAACGGAGAGAGGAGCCGAGGGAGAAAACCGACAGGCGAGGCCGCGTATTCTGTAACCGCAAAATGCTGCCAACCTGCAGATGCCCGCGATTGTTCCGTCACCCGACGGGCGTCTGCCACCATGTTTCTTCATTCTGTTCTGGTTGGATGTTTCTTTCTGCTGTCTGGTCCACACTGTCTATTTGAGTTCCAGTTTGCTTCCCATCACTATTGATTCCCTGTACATTTCCCTTTGTTTCTCTTAGCATAGCCTTCATTTTTTCATCTAATTTGTGACCAAATTCAACCAGTTCTGTGAGCTTCCTGATTACCAGTGTTTTTGAACTCTGCATCTGATAGGTTGGCTATCTCTTCGTTGCTTAGTTGTATTTTTTCTGGAGCTTTGATCTGTTCTTTCATTTGGGCTTTTTTTGGGGGGGGGTCTTGGCACACCTGTTGCATAAAGGGGCGGAGCCTTAGGTATTCACCAGGGTGGGGTAACACTTGTTGCTGTATTGTGATGCTGTATGTGGGGGAGGGGTCCAATAGGGAGCAATGGCGCTTGCTCCACTCTCTGCTGGTTTTCAGTCAATTCCCCCACTCCCCACAATCAAGTTGGGCCCTTCTGGTGCTGCTTCCCAAGAGGGTGGGTTTGTGTTCGTTTCAGGACCCCATGGGTCTCTGCAAGAACTGTCCTGTGGGACTGGGGGTTTCTCCCACTGCCGCCCCCCCCCCCCAGGTGTTTTCAATCAGTGGTTTGAGGCTCTGTTTACCCACGCTGGAACTCTGGGTTGCAAGGTCTGTCACCTGGTCCACAGCTGCTGCCTCACCAGCCAGCTGCAGCTTTGCCCACCCCGCTCCACAATCTGCCACCTCATGGGTCTGCCAGCCAACACCTTGCCTTGAGTCCTCTCCACCCAGCTGCCCGTCTCTGCCCTTCCTATCAGTCTGGATGAATGTTTCTTCTTTATCTCCTTGATTTGTCGGATTTCCATACAGTTCAATTCTCTGTCAGTTCGGTTGTTTTTTCTTTTTAAATTGTTGTCCTCCTTTTGCTTGTGCAAGGAGGCAGTGTGTCTACCTACCCCACCTTGGCTGGAAGTCTGACCTATGGAACACTTGAAGACATAGGAGTAAGTCTTCACAATATTGGGTTAGGTAATGATTTCTTAGTTATATTACCAAAAGCACAAGTGCAAAAGAAAAAAAAATAGATGAATTGGACTTGATGAAAATGAAAAACTTTTGTGCTGGAAACAGTGCCATTAAGAAAGTGTGTCTACCTATGCCTCCATCTTGGCTGGAAGTCAAGTGACTGATTCTTAATGTGCTATTGTCTACCCTGTTTCTACCCTTGCTGTCCCCTA